>NC_139763.1:105952313-106158508 GCF_965231275.1 Zosterops lateralis | reverse complement strand
AGTTACTTCACCAGAGTCCTTCAATCTGCACATCCAGCCCATCCACTTTGCTTACACAAGGAGTCCTACCAAAGTCATTGGAAAAGGTGAAAAGGAATTTTTTTTTTGTTCTGAGCTGCTTATCTGAAGGATGCCTTACGTTGCACAACTCTGCAACAAAGCAATTTGCTACGTGGTCCATTCTTCCAGCAGAACTGAGTTACCAAACACAAATATTTCTCTAAACTCAAGTAATTTAAGTTAAAAAAAAAAAAAAAAGAACTTACTATGCACTATCTTTTCTTAAAAGCATCAAGGAAGGCTCATCTCTGAAATGATGTCCCTGCCTTGCCCAGGGCTTCATGAAGTATTTATTATTGGATCAAAAATAAACTGTTACCATGCACTGCTTGAACACTGGATGTTATTATCCATCATTAACGATTTCACAGCTAGTGATTTCCACACTCATATCCAGCTGACATGCACAGCAAACACTTCCCAAGTTTCAGGAGTGAAGTGGCCTCTCTCTGCCCTGCCATAGTGCCCAGATCATTCATTCCTCTTGCCCTGCCCCTGAACCCTGCCATAATTCCTTCTGTGCCACACAATTTGAAGTGGCCAATAAACACCCAGAAGCAGGAACTTGGAAAGTGAGAACAAACTGAAACAGATCTACATGTAAAATGAACGTTGTATAAGCTATAGTACTGTCTCCAAATAAACATTTTCACATTCTATTCCTTTGGGATGCTGTTCTAGTGAGAATGCAGGAACCCAGATCCTGAAATAACATACAGCTTGCTCTGGGGTACATGAGATTTTATTTACCTAGGGCTTCTTCAAAATTTATTCCAGAAACAAGCTGGAAACAGCACAAAAATTAGGCTTTTCTTCTGAGAGTTGCAGTGCCACACATGGATGATGATCAGAATTATTATGAGGCTGAGCTACTCTGTGAGTATCACTGCTTTAGTTTTTATCCCAGCTGCATCAAGAACTGCAGAGGAGAATTAATATCTTAGTAACTGATGGATTACATTTTCTGCTCACATTTTTGTGAGGTCACTTCTCATTTTATCTTGAAGGAATTTACTGGTTATTTAAGTTTCAGTCAATTCATGGATAAGTGGCTGGTCAAAAGATGGGAAACAAACAGTCAGAAAGAAAAGGTCAATTTCTAGAGTGGCATCCCCCAGAGATCAGTGTTCAAGTCCTGCTGGCAGTGTATGTAGAATCTATAATACAGAATGAACTGGGAACGTCTAAAACTGTACTAGAAATCCAGAGGTATTCATTGTAGTAAAGATGATGAGGATTTATGACTAAAATTTGCCAAAGACTCTTATGATACTGAACTGCAAACTGATAAAACATCACGAAATTCAGTGTTATAGTGATGCACACAGAATAAAGTGATCCCAGCTTTACATAACAAATAACATGACAGTACTAAGCTGTCACAAGACAGATCTTGTAGTTATAGAACAGAGTTGGCTCTATAACAATATCAACCCCCTGCTCAAAAACAGAGTAAAGGGAAGAATGAAATGAAATTGTAAAAATAACCAGGGAAAGGAGAAAGCACAGCAATGTTGAAACCTAGGATATTCCTGCACATTGCTTACTGATCAGACTCTTGATTCTTCATTCCAAAAGGACACATTGAAAGGACACAGAATAGGTGATCAAAGGTACAGAATAAAAGAAAGTAAAAATGGTCTATAAAACCTTGAATATAATGGATCAGATAATAGATGGAGAGAATAGATCCAGGGTACTTCAAACATAAGTGGCAAGCAGCAGAATAAAAAAACATTAACAAAACTGATTTTTTTTTTTTAGACATTTTGCTACGGGATGCCACAGACTCTAAAAATTCAAACCTTTTCAAAAGTAACTAGGTAAACTTACAGGAGAAATATTTGTGAAGGTACTGCACACAAAGACCTGCCTCTGATCCAAAGGAGTCTTTGAGCCACAGACTGCTGAAAGCTCAACAACCTGAACTGACAATGCATCATGTGCTCAGCATGTTCACTTTCTTATTACGGAGAATCTGGAATTCCTCCTTGGAATGTCCTGCTTGTTTGCCTTTTGGATTCATGCTTCAGAGCTCACGAGTATTGCAGCTGTCTCAGTTAGGCCATTACTTTCTTCCCATCATCTCAGTTTGTTTGCAGGTGAAATATAAATACATGGTAAACAGTGTCACTGGGAAAAAAATCAATGATGCACATGTCAACAGCATTTTGGGGTAAAAGAAAGTTAAAAAAAAATTAAGAAGCTAATATTAAAGGAAGTCATCCTAAGTGAGGTGTTTTTTGATGAGGAAGTAGAGCTGTAGATCACAAATCATTTTTTGTTGTTGATTCTATGACTACATTCCTATGTCTCTACCATGTTTATGGGTATCTTTTGTGACCAAACCTTTTGACAAAAGGAAATAAAGAATTCTACTCTTAGTAAATTTTAGCAAAGGAGAAAGCACTGGGTACTAAGGAGAAGAATCTGTAAAAGTATTGCCCTGAGAGATTGGGGGCTGACTCCTGGATGAGCACATGGAGGTCCTTATGTTTGCTCCATAGAGACACGACACTATCTTGTAAAGATTTTAGTATCATATTTTTCAGCAGCAATAAATAATTTCACTTAGGAGAAAAAAAAAGGAGCAAAAATATTCCCAGACTGCTGGGAGTCATGCAAGTTTCATGTCTAAATCAGCCCATGCTGCATAAAAATATAGTTTATATACTGAAAGGGAGATGGGAGAACAGCTGCTGATGAAGGTGAGGCAGTTGAGTCCAGGGCCATGGATCAAGAAGCATGACAGGGACCAGGGATGTGTCAAACACTGAGCACTGTGTCCTGCCTTCCCATCTGGGGACAGAGGGACAAAGACAAGGAAGGCTGGCCAAGGGCAGAGTGGGCAGTGAGGCTCAGTAGAGGAGAGGATGGTAACAGCCATTTCTCCCACAACTGGCCAAAATGCTCCCAGTGCCACCCTGCTGGTTTTCCAAGGAAAAGAAGTGCAGGAGCCCCAGCTGCACCCCCGGCAGGTCTGTCTGCCAGCCAAGCCCAGGCTGGGGGCCTGAAACCACTGGGAATTTAAAGCATGGATGGTGGGAAGGCTGGACAGAAAAGACATCCAAGGCTAGATCCAGTCACCTCAACATGGTCTCTAGTGTCCCTTTTGGCCCTGTCACCTGCACATTAGCTCTCACTTTAGGAAATGCAGGTCTCCCACTGTCTTGTGTCTGCCAGTTCTCTGCAGAGATCTCAGGAACCACTGGGCCTCTACAAATATGCAGCTGATCCCTTGCCTATTTCCCATGTGTTTAATGAAAACCAGTGCCAAGCAAAGCAGAGAGATCCCAGGATTTCTCCTGATGGAAGAGCTCAAGATGCTGCTGTACTTCTGGGCCAGGCAGCACCCCAGTGGCCCATCAGGCTGCACAGCTTCAGGCACAACACAAGTTGCCCAGCTGGCAAATATTTGGGCTAGTGGGGAGACAGGTATAGGGATGTGGAAGGCTTATGAGTTATTTGATATTGCATGAGGCCAACAGGAGCATGGGAGGGATCTAAACTTTAACAGGGAAGTGGAAAAGCACTGCAAGAAGCTGGAGGTGTTGTGAAGGTGCCTGGGGAGATTCTCAGAAGACGAGAAGCTGTGCTACAGAGGTTGCAGAAGGCAGCCTGAGAACCAGGGTAACTGTGGCATGAAAATGCAGCTGATGTCTGTAATGGAACACCAGGACACAGGGCTTCATTAAAATAAATAAATGAAACTATTTTTTCCCTCTCCTCTGCCCTGGATGGTATCCCACAGCTTCCCAGATTTTTCTGAGTAGCAAGGGACACACAAGGATCCTGGAGTCCAGCAGAAGGTGCAACACAGAGTTGTCAGACTGTAACTGCACAAACACAGTTGAAATGTATTACCAAAAAAATGCCAAAGAAATGAACATACAAGAGTAGTTTTCAGTCCAAGCAAGGGCTGCTTCACCACAAAGCTTCCCTGATGTTTCTATTTGGTGTAGTGACACAGTGGCAGTGTCCATAGATCACTGCAGTGTGGCAGTATGCAAATGGCTGAATAATAGGATAACCATCTGTTGGATGATGAATAGTTTGGCACAGGAATGTGGCCAAGCCTCCCTGCAGACACCCACATTCACCCAGATCTCTGCCAGCTGCCTGAGCAAAGGGCACTGAACATCAAGCTGCTTTCTATGTCATGCTCACCTGCAACTCAGCAGAGCAAAGCCCTGACTGATGAGTGTGAGGGCAGCTCCAGCCACACCAGTGGCAAGGCCAGTTTCATGTACTGGTGTTCATACTGATGTAATGTTGGCTTACAGAGAGTGAGGATCTGCTTCTGGCCTTTACAGCAGTGACACTCCTTAGCATTGCACTTCCTAGACTTTTGCACGTCTTCCTATGTCTTGACATACTTTAATTTAGGCTGCTTTTGAATTGTGGCACTTTGGTTCCATAATCAGTTGAATTTACAGCTTGTAATCCCCAGATGGCATAACACTTTGAGTTTTCCTGATGGTGCATCATAGTAAATCATCATCTGACTGATGATAAAATAATGGCAATAACATATTAACATAATTTATCATTCCTGTACCTTGCTCAGGGGGTATTTTACTTTATCATATAATACATTAGTTGTCACTTCTATGACATATTACACTAAGACATCATCAGAAGGAAACATTTTGATGAAGTAGTACTTGGATATCAAGGCCAGGTTGGATGGGGCTTGGAACAACTTGGGATAGTGAAAGGTGTCCCTGCTTGAGATTGAAATGACAAGACCTTTAGGGTCCCTTCCAACTCAAACCATTCTGTGATTCTGTCACTATTGTCTCACATCAAACTTGCCACTGGTGCTAGACCAGATGTAGTTTATCTTACAATGACAATCTCTAACCAGTTGGACCTCTTGCATTACCTTCATAAGTTCACCACAAAGCTTTGTCAAAGTAGCTGAAATTTGACCTTTTAGAGTATCTCTATTTAAAAAAATCCAGCATGTATATTTCACTCAAAAAAATTATAATCTACGTAGCTCAGAATCCTAGAAAACAAGGAGGTATTTTTTAAATTATTATTTTTAATTTAGGAGCTTTAATTTAGCAGAGGTAGATTGTCAAACAAAGCTTCTTAAACTCCAAATTTGCTGAGAGACAGCCATTTTAATAATTTTCAGCATTCAGGCACAGGTGCATGGCAGTCATGCTTACGTGGAAAATTGCATAATACATGGGTGCAACTTCTGCAGGAAGTGTCTTTTTGTGCTAAAACATCATGTGCACTGACAGTTTCTTCTTTTTCAACCATCTGAGTTACATTTATATGCTGAAAAATGAACACATGCATATATGAATATACAGACAGGAAATGGATTTCCAAATCTCTGGTGGACAAACAAACAAATGCATTGCAAGAGGCAGCTCTAGCACAGCTGTGCCTGCAGCATCTGAAGGCAAACTCTTTCAGGTTAATGGCATTGGGGAAGGCAGAGTAAGTCAAAAACCTTCAGCAGAACTTAATGACATTTTAGAAAAATGCACTTTTCTGCTCAGTCTCTAGATGGTTAACAATCTACTCATTTGCTCCCACTTGATTTCTGGATTATCACCTTGCATACTTAAGGGAATTAAAGCCAAATGGTTTTGATATCAACAAAGTTATGGAATACTAATGCATAGTTTTCATTTCTTGCTGTTAAGGTCTTTTGTGTAAAATCCCAAAGTTCAACCTTATCCTCAAAATCCGTATCACTTGAAAAGAAACCAATCCAGACTGCTCATCAAGCCAATACTTATTTTCACACTCACAGCAAAGTAGGGTGTATTTTATAACAAATGCATTCCTCAGTTGCCTGGTTTTGGTGTAGACTGGAAATTCCTGGAGCAGCCTGGTGATCATCCTCAGGAATTCCCAATGACCAGTGAAAATCCAGTGAAAGAACTGAAGGAAGAACTTGAATCTTTCTTAGGATGGGAATCATACTTTCACCCAGTAAAACAGCTGTATCAGGATGAAAAACCTTCAGGTAAACTAAGTGTCCAGTGATTTAACACCACCAAAAACAACACTGAAAACAAGCCACAATCCCTTCCCAGCAATTTCCAGAAACACTACTTGATTTATTCCAGAGAACTAATTACAGCCTTAAGAATGTGCTCTGGGAAATTGATACAGTTCAGTCCTCTATCCTTAAATTTCCACACCTTCTGCAATAGTCCCTGAGACTGTCCCCATGACTACACCATCAATATCTCCGGGGCATGTATTCTTCTAACCATGAAAGGTAGATGATACTGCACTTTTGGCATAACTCAGCCCAATTAAAAAAAAACAACAAACAAACAAACAATGAAGTAATGCCCTCCATCCCCAATCACAAGAGTTAATAGAAGCAATGGACCATTTTTTTTTTTCATGTATATTGCTTTTTGCAATATACACAGTGTTTCCATGGACTAATGCCATGGCATTTTATTGCACATTTGATCTTTTTTAGTGCTTCAAAATCTTTCAGTTGTATAAGATTTCCAGCAGTGGAATACAGGCAATTGCTGCTTCATTAAAAATGTATAGCAAAAATAAGCATGAGTACACTTAAATAATCTTGTTTATTTTGGCATTTGAGGGTTGAAATGCTCAGTGTTGAAACTGCCTTCTTTAGATTCATGATAATCACAGCAAATGCACCATACAAAAACCTCGAGTCAGATAAACAATCTTATTTTTGTATTGCTGCTCAATTGTCTTCACAATTCCCTAAAAGCCTATAAATGTTCTTTTGGAGGTAGGCTGACCAATAATGATTTTTCCAAGCACTGTAACCAAACCTGTAGAGTTGTTTTTCATGCTTCGTATTTTATACTCATTTCCAAAAACAAGAGGTGATTTTGCTGAAATGATTAAACATGAAAATGGTGCAGTTGCAGTTACAACACTGCTCAGCCATTTTGCTCCTCAGCATCTTTTACAGCTCCCATCTAACTACTCTCATGACAACCCCCTGAAGAAGCTGCTGTCTCCATTTCACAGTGGGAAAACCAGAGACAGGAGTTGAGGACCATCAAATATTCTGAATACCTGCAACTCCCCACAGGCAATAACTGGATTTCTGGATGCTCACTGTTACTGAAACCAGGCTGTAAATGGTTTATATGGGTGAAACTGCAAGGCAGAAGAGCAAGAATCTCTGGAATAAAGTTCTAGCTTATGCATTGCTGGGTTCCTGGGGTAGGCCTTCATCTCATGTGTGACTTATGATAGATTTTGTACAAAATAATGGTCAACTGCTGTAAATGCTTATGTAGACACCTTCCTTTTTGCAGTTTGTTCACTTCAGTAAAAAAAATAAAATAAAATAAATCCACATATGGATTTTAAAGAATGAAATAGTTATAAGCAAAATAGAACCAGTTCTAATTCTAAAATCACAATTATTCTCAGTATGCACCTAACCAGGAAAGGATAAACTATGTGACTCAAAAAAAAAGGTATTACCTCTAACAATTCTCCCTTGGAGCAATCTTTATAAGGCTCAGCAGTCCTGTATTATATTCCACATGCAATGGAGAAATGTTGCTGAAGTTATTAAGCCACAGAAACACATATAAATCTCTAGGCTGTTGAATAATGAATCATATTCACTATAATAAATCAAACCTTTTCTTCAGTGCAACACTGTGTTGCATGTCCCAAAGTACAGCAATGTTGATCTCTTACCTCTGATTTTGTAAAGACAACAAAACCAGCAGAATGGTATTCAAGCTCTAAGATCACACAATCTGTCCTATTTTCTTTATTCAGTCTAGCTCAAAAGATCAAAAAGCAAGCTGATAATTTCTCTTTATCTGCTATTCAACTTGCATGTGAACTTTCATAATGGAAATTCAGTTTCATGTTTTAGGCTTGGATTTGTTTTGAGTGGTGGTGGTTTGGTTTTTTAATTTATTTTTTTAATTTTCTATTAAGTCTTATTCCTCTTACCATTAATTTGATTAAACATGCATCAGCACTATTAAGCTGCAGGAGCAAAACATTAAGTTTCTTGTGTTGCTCTGGGACTTGTCATCAAGCCAAACTCACAGATGTTCCAATGAACACACAGCATTTGGTCCATTTCTAGGATAAATATCCTACTTTGCTTTATCCACACTGTCATGACCCTGGGTAAGTAAGCAGCAGGAAGCTCAGTCCCCTCACCTACTCTGTACTTTTGATAAGCTGACACAAAGCAGGAAGCAAAAGTGAAAGAGGCAAAATTAGGGAGAAGGAAAAAAAATCCTTGTGATTTTCATGCCTGATCCCACAAGACTTTCTTCTTTGAAGATTTGTTTGTGGTTTTCCCTGTTGTGACAAGATGCATATTTCCTTACAAACAACAAGGCAGGTAGAAGCACTTAGAAGTAGGAAACACTGTGAAATTATATTTAGTAGCTGGGTAGAAATGAGATGATTGTGATGGCTCTGAAGTGCATGAATAACCCTCCCAGAATCCTCACAGGGTTTCACCTCTTCTGCTGTGCTCCTGAAAGATACTGGCCTATAAAAACGTAATAAGACAGAAAATTGGGAATTGGTATTTTGAAGGACTGTGACACAAAGAAAACAGCACATGTGCCTACATGAAGGAATCGCTCATGAGCAATGAACAGCTCGGTCCATGGAGATGTCAGCAACACAGCAACTGCA
This sequence comes from Zosterops lateralis, assembly GCF_965231275.1. Taxonomy (NCBI): domain Eukaryota; kingdom Metazoa; phylum Chordata; class Aves; order Passeriformes; family Zosteropidae; genus Zosterops; species Zosterops lateralis. Next base: position 106,149,796 of record NC_139763.1, on the reverse strand, counting down.
AAGAAAAGTGTGTGATGCCAATGAAACCTGCAGGAACTCTGAACAGCTGGGAGGTGCCATTCACAGAGGCAGTAATACTGGTGTTGCACAGCCAGCAGCAAGAGTTGTGTGCATATTAACTATGAAAAATAGCTTTTTCCCCACAGAAGATTTATCAAAATACAGATCTCTCTAATGCTAGGTAAGATCTTGAGTGTAGAGAGGCAGGTTCCTTATCAATGCCTGTCCCAGCCTAATCTCCCATGAAAAAAGTTATGGTCCAGCTGGAAAAGGTTCACTGTATTTTGAGCAAGTACTTTGAGAGGGAATTTTTAAGAGACATGTTTTTAAGGGTGGTGTTTTTTTTTTTTTTTTTTTTTTTTTTTTTTTTTTTTTTTTGTGAAAAGCTCTAGTATTTCAGTGCCATGATCACTCCAGCAGCTGATGCTTCCCAAACAAAGATAACTCAGAGCAAAATCACCCGTTCTGACAAGTGAGATGCCAGCAGTTTGTGGGGCCCAGCCTGTGTGTCTGCTGTAATTAAATTTGCACACAAATTGAAGCGTGCAATGTTGCTATTTCTCTTAATGGAACAGACCTTCTGGACAGGACTTTCAGAGCCTGAGGTAGTCATGTCTATTTGGATGAGTCTTTGGCACGCCACATCAATCTTTACTTAAAATTTTGTATGAGCTTTAGATATTTCAATTTCACTACAGAGATTAGCAAAGAATATCCCATCATGTACAGCTGACAAACAGAAATACTTTTTGCTACTTGTTATGTCAGTCACGGAGCAATAATAGGTCTTTTTAAAACAGGAGAAAGGCAGCAATCCTGTAAGATGGATATTTTCATTTTTCTTTGGGTTTTTAGGTGAAAGCCATGGGGAAGGCTCAAAGTTCCCTCCAGATTTACTTCTGAGGCCCCTTTGCTTGGGCTGCCACTGACTCTGCTCAGGGAGAGACACGGGATAAGGGAAGATGTGTCAGGAAAGAAACACCCTTGAGAACATGGTGATGATCTGGCAGCCAAACCTCAGAGAAGAGAGGAAGAATTTCCTAGAGATGAGAAGGGGCTGGCACAATTCACAAAGTCCCTGACTGAGCCAAACCTTCAAACAAGATCTGCAGCTTTTTGCCCCAAGTTCTGTCTGACTCAGGGTCCTGTCATAAGCCTTTTCTCCTCAATTTCCAATAGGGACTTAAAGCTCTGCTGAAATGAAAATATTTAACCATGAAACATGGTATCTTCTGCATGTCAAAATGACCCTGTAGATGATTCTGTCACCTACACATGCCAATGGGATATTATTGTTCTATGGAGTTAGTTGTTGCCAAAAATATATACGAGCCCCCTCACTGTTCTCTCCTAATTAAGAAGCAGATGTTACTTATGGTTCTATTTCTGATGGAGGCCAAATGTTCTGTATACAACTGAAAACAAAATAAACATATTAAACCCTCAACAAATTACTGAAGCTATGGATCCCAGCATATTTCTTTTGAGAAGAGTGCAGCAGATCTGCTAAACAATTTATGAGCATGACAGTTTTATGAACTTTTGGTAGCTCCCATTTAGAAAAGACTGAAAGGAAAGTCTGCACACACAGTGTGCATTCATTTAATTGAATAATTTACAGTGTATTGTGGTGTGGGTTCTTTCCCCTTTTATTCTATAAACTGAACAGATTTCAGAAGAAATACTATGCAATGAAATACATTCCTTTTGTTAGTCACAGATGTTAGGTGTATCTTTCTTTCTATTTGCTCTCTTTTTTCTATACCTGCTTTTATTGTGACATTGCTGTACCATGAAAAAAACTCAGAGAATTTGATCAAGGGACTAAAAAAAGCCCAAAAAGTTTTTCAATCTTTCTGATTAAAATAATAATAATAATAAAAAAAGGCCTAGTCCAGGAAAGTTATTGCTCACAAGAAATAATCCATTTATATGGTATAAAGCATGCCTTCCTGTTTTAGTGGGAATACCCAGCATCAGCCTGTCTTGAGGACAAAGGAACAAGGTGCAGAGATGAAATCTTGAGAAGCACACAGGCAAATCCACAAGGTCAGACTCACTACAAAAACATGAGCTGAAAGGCTGTTGACTTACTCTAGTGCAAGTACAAGTGAAAGCCAAGAGCTATTTCAATTAGCACATGGAATAAAGCCCCAGTTTAACTGGGCATTTCAATGCCTATCTCTGATCCTAAAGCCAAGGGAGACTGTGGCACTCCTGCTTCCATTCTTATCCAGAAGAGCTGGTTATAGGAATGGTTTTTACGTGACATATTGAACTGGAAATTCTGCAAAACAAAATTTTAAGGCTACACGGTTGAGCACCTAAAATTAATGAAAGACAGAATTAAATGTGTGTAATTACACAGTGTTAATCAGAGATGCTGAAATAGGGATCCTTGACTTCCCTGGATTATTTGTCGGGTGCTCTATTGACTTCCTCCCCTTTTTACAACTCCTAATGTTCACTGAGTAAATCTAGACCAGTATATGATATATTCTTTCAATTTAGAACAATACAACTGAATCATTGCTACTCAAGACAGATACACACATGTTGTCTTTCAACTCCTGGAAATACATTTTCACCCCTAATCAGCATCTGCACATTTGAAAAGTATCCTGAGCAAACCACAGCCCCAGCACAGGAGCTATTTACTTTTAAAACACATCTGAATTACTTCACTCCTGTAATGAACTATGCTAAGCTTACTAGGAAAAGATTAGTCAGGGAGCTGTTTCTGAGAAAATTATATCAAAAATCAGACCAAGGGAACAAAGACCAAATTAAACTTTATATCAAGAACATTTACTTAAAGATGCTGTTGAACACATTATTTGGCAACTTGAATAAATTATTCTACCTTGTTAAAGAAAAGGCTGAAGAAAGTCTCTTCACATTAGGTACTTCCACGAAGCCAACAATTTCATTAATAATTTGATGAAAAGTTCAGTGATCAATTCAGAAAAATATTTTTAAGTACATTGAGCATAATACAGAAGTGATTGTGCAAGGCTTATTCAGTGACACAGAACGAAACCACTGCCAGGCTGATGGGCATTCCATGCTTCTCCAAGAAAAAAATGACTATGAACATATTTAATCAATAGTACTGCTCCTGTAATTCTGGGAGTGTATCAGCACTGAAAAGCCTCTCTGTGTTTAAAAAAAAAATAAACGAATCTATAATCATGACTCTGCTAAAGAGGCTGAAATAAGAGGAATGGCTAAGTGTACTGGCTGACTTGCAGGACTTGGGCATGAAATTAATATTTTCTTGGAGTTGCCTGTGTGTGTTACAATGATGAATTTAAGGGAGGCTGTGTAAAGAGAGGCAAATATTTCATAATTGTTCCCAGCTTCCTCATTTTGGAGATACGATTCCAGAATGTTTTTCTTAGGCTACAACTGGATGTTTACCAAGTGTTCTTTCATACAGGCTGTGAAAGCTACAATGGGAGGAAGAGCTGATGCTCTTAAGGTAATTGTTCGTGCTGGATAACACCTGATCCACATCCAGGAGTATTTATTTCAGGAGAAGCCCAGAAAATTTGGGAGTTATTCAGCATGAGTAAGGATAAGCAAGGTTCTAAGTAGATGTGCAACACATTTATGATGGGATTTACCCTAGAGCTTTATTTTTAAATAAAGAGTAGAGTGACTGCATTTTTATTCAAAAGGGTTTGTAGTAAACCCTCAGAGGTGGATCTTCAAGAGGGAATTTAAATGAAAAGCAGAGTGCCTGATGGAAAAATAAGGGATAGTTCCAGCTCCAAAGGGTGTGATATAAAACAAGACACAATGAAAAGAGGAAACAGGAAGCACTAATAGGTAATGTACTGAGAGTGAAGACAGAGGCAGATAGAAATTAGAGTAGAAATGAAAGCACAGTCAGTGATGTAGTGTTATGGGGAAGGATGACAAGTCTCATCCCAAAATGCACTTCAGCTAATTTTAGAAAAGCAATGAAAAATCATAACATTAAGCATGTTCACATTAGTAAAAAGAAAACTAAATCTTCCACATGGGTTCAAGTCTTTCTATTTTACAGCTAAATATCACACATTTCTTTGTCATGGCAGTTATGCATGTTCATCTAATGCCTTACTTGCAAACAAAATTATTTCAAGATAGAAGTGAGTTTGAGTTTAATAATGACTTGGTTTGCCTCATCTGTTACTCCACAAAACTGACCCTGGTCCTTACTGAATGAATTTCTGGTGTTTGAACTGTGAACCAAGAGCCTCTATGGGACAGACAGCTATATGAACCTGTGAAATATTTTATTTATTTTTTATTTTTGAACCTGTGAAATATTTTATAGGAGACAACAAAAATATTTTCCAAGAGTAAAGATTCTTTTTCCCCCACAAGCCCTCACAATTGGAAACAAAATTCTGCAGCTCTAGAGCAGAAAAAAGTGGATGGAACAAAGAGTCCAGAATACAAAAATGTAATTTCCCTTTCATGTACTAATACACACAGTTACTGCACACAGATTTTGGAATTACTTTAAATATAAGAAATATTAAGTTGTGCAGGTTGGGGGTTTTTTTGAATATTCTATCTGTGAAGAGATGCTTAATATTAGGAGGCACAAGAATCTGCAACCTTTTAAGCTGATGAGGATACAGCCACAGTGGGGCAGTCAAGGACAAGATACAAGATTTGCCTCTAGAGCACTTCCAAAAGCACAAGGAGCAGATCAAATATTATAGATACTAAGGGCAAAATCCCACAGTGCTTAGTTAGGCAAAACTCCCATTGGCCTCAAGAGGAGTTTTGCCTGAGTAAGTAGTGAGCAAAGACTGTGATGTCTGACCTAGATTTATCAGAGCCACACCAATCTAACACGTCCTTCAGACAGACGAGCTCCGTGCCGTGATATTCCTGCGACGTTCTGCTTAAAGGGAAAAACAGAAACCGCAAACTGTGAATCGTCCTTTCCTCCCAATCCCCCCCTTATAACGAAGGGAAGAACTCACAGCTGGGCAAGAAGCTGCTATCCTGAAAGTCTGCCAAAGAGCAAGACTAAAAAAGAAAGCAAGGAACTAAAAGTTTACCACTGCAAATCTGATAGATAAGGAAAGCACATGAGTGAGATTCCCAAGGGATTGTGTATGACTAAAGATAATCTGTCATTCCTGTAAGCAAACAGGCAACAGTGAAAAACTTCCTACTGTAGTTATCCTTTGGATTTAGGGCAAATCACAATTCCTACGTTGTCAGTGGAAATTCCTCTGGTTGATTTCACTGGGGATTAATTTAGGTGAATAACTAGGTCAGTCTAGTTCCCAAGTTAACATTTCTATTACAGAAATAAGAAAGTAGATTAAGTTTAACACATGTGTCTACCTTGCTTCAAAAACTTCCTTCTCTAATTACAGAATCCCATTTACAACTGCTTTGATATCATGTACAGGAGAAATATTACAATTAGCATCAAAGTGAGCAGAAAAATTGATCAGCACATGAGACATGCTTTTTTTTTTTGACTTCCCTCTTCTAGCTGAAGTGAATAGCAAAACCTTGACACAACAGCAATCAGGCCACAGGTTCCTCCAGGAGAGCAAAGGAGAGATGATGAAACATCAGTACTGCACATCTAAACACAAAAGCAAAAGTCATACTAGGCTAGAACTCCCCCCTTTCATATCTCACTGGATCTACCCTTTCCCAGATTCTTTATATAAAGAGTAGTTGAGAAATATGGAAAGACACTCCTTTTTTATCTGTGAACTCTTCCATCATTAATGTATCCTAAACCCTCCCAGGTGTGCAATATTACCCAGAGAAGCAGGCAGAATCATAGAATCATTTAGTTTGGAAAACGCTTCTAAGTTCATCAAGTCCACTCATTACCCCATCACCATGGTGTTCATCACTAAAACACATCCCTAAGTACCACATCCACAGATCTTTTCAACCCCTTCAGAGATGGAGGCTCAACATATCCATATGCTGATATTTGCCCCCAAAAAGTCCCTACTTGCTCCCTTCACATAATTAAAAGAAGAACAGGAATCTTGGTTTTCCCCAGTCTTGTGTTTTGAAGACTGGATATCAGAATTCCAGGCTAAAATCAATTAGGATCACATCCTTGCTAAATTAACAGATCTTGTTTTCTGTGTTGCCATTTCTTTTCATGGAACATGAACATAAATAGTGTCTCTGAAATTGTAATGCCTCTTTCTCATTTGATAAATTTCAAATTGATAACAGTCATTAAGAAACACAGACAAATGCCAATACAATGTGGGGCAATTCCTCGGGAAGCAGTCAGAAAACCCTCCACCCCTTAAAAGACAGTGCAACCACATGTCAGATCTTTAGCACCCAGGAATTCCCAATTCTGAAAAACAAATATGATTTCATCACAACCTAGCAGCGCTGATGAGAATTCTCCGTCTCTCCCAGGGTCATAACTCTTTGCTCTGCAGTTGACACAGCCAGCTCAGGGTTGACACAGCCAACACACACACTCCACGGCAGAAGAAATGACACAGAAACATAAATGATCTACAGCAGCTGAAGACACAGGATGAGTCTCTTTATCTCCAAGCTCCTTCCACATGAGCTTTGAAATATGCACCTGAACTGTGCCTGAACAATCGACTGCTTTTAAATAACCAAGTCCAACAGGTGGTGGTTGTTTGTTTGTGTGTGGGGTTTTTTTTTTTTTTGTTTGTTTTTTTTTACTAGAGTCAAGAATTCATTTAATTATACTCATGGACATAATACATCCTGCTGTGTAATATGTCAAGATTTAATTATGAAGCTTTACAAAAGCCTGGTGAAGCCAAGTGCTTTGGATTTCCAACCCAGAAGTTTTATATGCCTTCATGCAGAGTAGTTACTTTTTACAGGGGTATTTAATGTGGCTCATAAATTCCCATTGAGAGTGGTACAACAAATGAAAACAAAAAACCATCCAGATCTTATTTCCTTTCACCTACCAATAACTAAATAAAGGAGTTAGATAACTAAATAAAGGAGTTAGAGCTGAGCTGTTTGGCTCACTGGAGCAGACTGGCTTTCTTTTCCCAGTGAATTACTCACCTCTTGTAAGCACACAGTAAGCCTTGAAGCTCATTCAACAGTATATAGGAACTGTGCATAGTGCAGGTGTGTTCCAGCACTGGAAATATATTTTATGATTTACTTCACCTTGGTTGATACATTGAATACTGAAATCCTAAGTGAACTGCGATCCTTCATTTCCAATAAACCAATCAGATATTCAAGATTACATTCATTCACAGCATTAGCAACAGAGCTTTGGTTTTATGCCAGTACACCTACTTTTCTACTCTTAAGTGTGGCTGGTTTTCTGAGTGAATAAAGATCTCACTAAAAATGTATAAGCATGCTCTGCATGTTTACAATTGCTTCTTCAATTGTAGTTTGAAAATGGCAATTCTCATTAGAAATTACAAATGCATGCAATCAAATCCATATGGGGCTAAAACCCCAGCTGTGTCTGAAATGAGATTAATATTCGGAAAATTGTTAGCTTAAAAAAAAATCTATTAACAGTACAAGGAATTAACAACAAAATGACTGCTCATAGTATGCAGTGCATGCATACACACACGTGTAAGTGTACTGCTTGCATTTATTGGGCTGGTTTCCAAGGAGAAGAGGGTGCACAAAACATTTTTCAAGGTTTTCATCCCCACTTTGTCAGTAACTTTGGTGCCTTGGTCAGCCCCATGTCTTTTCAAAAACATCACCTGTAGCTTTCTGAGATTCATAATCCTCTTTTAACTCTTACTTCAGAGATCATTTGTGGGTGCATTCACTTTTTCCATCTCCTCTGTCCTTGCACAGCTACTTAAGATTTGCTCAAAGAGGTAACATTGCCTCTTTGTGTGGATTGAATACTGGCAAGTTTTGATTCTTACACCAAAGACAGACTTGCCACTTGTGACTCTCTGAGAGGGGAAACAATAGAATCATTTTCAGGGTTAAATGTCACAAACAGATTCATCCATTATCTCCTAAGATGCAAAGATCTCCAAGAGAACCAGCACTACAGATCTGTAAGTAGTTCATTCTCAGTCCCATGAAACATTTGTAAATAAAACCACTGAGAGATGTTCAGAGAGTCAACCTAAGAAACAACAAAAGCACATACATGTAGGGTTCAAAACTCAAATTTGTTAATATGAAAATGGGAGGAGCCAGAGAGACAAAAAGCTGAAATCCAAGCTAAAAGAAAGGCAGAGCTTGCAAATCTTTAAAGGCAGCATCCTTTAGATTAATTACACTGCAATATATTCTTCTAATTATAAGTTAAATTGGATTACAATGAATGATGGATGTTGCTTTGAAAGCCACATTAGGAATGAAGTACAAAACACTACCTTTTTTTACAGCCAAAAATCTTACGACAAACTAGTGTTGAATTCATCAACATCATAATTTTGGGAATGAAAAACTGAAATGCAAATTCCAGCTGTATTTGGAATTCCTACTTGGAGTGGCATGGAAGAAAAAAGCAGGGATGAGATTAAGTTTTATAATTAAATTCAACCATTAAGCTTCTTTTTAATTTCTGCACATCTAAATGCAAATCTGCATGCTTTTTTGTATGCATTCTCAGAACTCAAATGACTGTGAAAGTGAGTACTCACAGTAAGTACAAGGTTTGACAAAACATGGAGAGAGTTTAATTTTATTTTTATGTTTCACTCCTGTCCTGGGACCTTGCTTCTAAGGGCTTGCCTTTGTTGTGGTCTAAACCTCTTAGATGAACTTGGGATCAGAGCTGGATGAAAGCTGAAGAGAGAATTTGAAAATGAACATTTCCAAAAGTTTAAATTTTGTCACAGACATGTTTTCATCTCCAGGGGCTGCTACAAACAACCCAAGTAAATAGCAAGCACCACACCCTGCACTGAATAGTTGAGTTTGGGATTTCTGTTACTTTTGAACACACAGCTACTAATTAAAAGTCAACACACCTCAGACTGGTAGAGCCCAAAAGGCAAAAAGTCTTTCCCCTGTTGACTAGTTGTCCTTGAGGATGCTCTGTCCAGGTCATCACAACAGAGGACAGAGGCTTGAAGAGGGCACATGCAGAGCCTCCAACCCTAAGCATCCTCTGAGAGCAGGGAATGGATCCAGCTGAAGCTGGAACTCACAGGGAGGTGCCTCATCTCACCACCAGTGGACAGGAATCCCCCATCACACACTTCAAAACCAGTCACAGCAATTCTCACACCAGGTGCTGGCTGGGCACATCAGCACAGCTGTTGTTAATTTGCTTCCTGCCCACATTCCCAGATTGTAACTCACTGCTTCAAAATATTTCTGTGCCTGCCACAGTCCCACTAGAGCAATTCTGAGTTACAGGTTGTGCAAGAATCCTGCACAAGAGCACAGTAATCCTGATGAGGCAAGATGGCACCAAGTGACCTATCCAAAGTCAACCCCTTTGGAGTCCCATTGAGGTTTGGGAAATAATATTGTTATCTCACATAGTAGCCTGGAAGGATATTTTATTTTTCTAATATCCAATCTAAACTTCTCCTGGAGTAACTTGACATTTCCTCTTATTCTGTCACTCATTACCAGGAGCAGAGGGTGAACCCCACCTGGCTCCTTTCAGGGAGTTGTAGAGAGCAATAAGGTTTCCCTTGAGCCTCCTTTTCTCCAGGCTGAGCCCCCCCAGCTCCCTCAGCCCCTCCATATTGTGTCACACATAAAGAGCTGACACCATTTATGCTCAACCTTAGGTCACCAATGACTTTTCAAAACAGGTTAATGCAGACCTTTGCAGCTTTTTTTTTCTCAGTGGTTGCCAATAACCAATTTACCCTATGGTACATGATTAATTCTAACCTTAAAGTAAATACCTAGGCAATACACTTGCAATAGCACAGAGATTATTCAAAAACTATTGCTTAACATCCTAAATTAATTGGAAAATCACTTGCATCTTGTTTTACTTTTCAGCAAATTTAACCTTCTCTCCCCAAACCTGTTACTTGTGTACCACTGAGGGAAATCTGAAAGTGTCTTGCAATGTGGCAAGTATATAACAAAATTAAAAAAAATGAATGTCTCATCCTAATCCTCCTAAAGTTTTGCTACTTCCTAGTTTTTATAAAGATTACTGGCATCAATCCTTGCTCCTCCAATGAATCTAGTAAGTCTGAAATCTTCCTGGGTGGGGTATTTCACCCAATTGGCTTGAGAAGAATCAGACCCATAAAGTTTACAAAGATTTGGGAAATACAATGCAATAAATAAATTCTCTAACTACTATTATGGAAGGAAGAAAACATTTCATATAGTAAGGCTGAAAGAATGAATACAGAATGGATTCAGAAATAAAGCTGATAAAAAGAAATCTGGAATGCATTTCTTTGTCATATAATTCTATTTGTAGCAGCTTTTTATCTCACTAAAAATCAGATTTAATGCAGACTATTAAGGTGTCACCTGTAAGAGAAAAACCAGTTTAGGCCTTTTTGCAGTAGTGCCAAAAATTCTGTTCTGATTGAAAATATTTTGCTGTGTAAAGAGTTGTTCGGGGGCTCTGTGGTCCCTTTTGAAATACATGTGAACCCTGACTCTGTTTAAAACTAAACGAATCTACAACATCTAACAGAGTATATCTAAAAGCAGGGATGCAAGAGCCTAGATGTTCTCCGTATTGACAGAAATGCCTGTTTATATACTAGAAATGTCTTTTTATGACTAACTGTTGTTTTGCAAACCACTACTAAATCTGAAAGTTTTGTCTCCAAAGGCAAAACCCACAGAGTACTCAGTCATCCCAAAGTCTGCCTTATCTTTTCCTGATCAATCCGGAACACAAAGATTTGCAGTCAAATGTTCCTGGCTTTCAATTCCTCCTTCCTTTTCTAAAATGGTATCTTGCTGTAAATTTTTTGATTCTAGGTAACAAACAGGAATCAATATTTTATTTCTTAAAAACCCTCTCATCAAAGACATATTTACATTCATTGTCTCTATAGGCTGGAAAACAAAAAAACCCAACATTCACACAATAATTAACCACTGCATCATAGATATAAAAGCCTATTTTTGGCTTACAGTGTATTGTAGATCATTTTCAAAGAAAACATCCAATCGTACCATTCAGCTTCTGACACCAGAACTGAGACAAAAAGGGGAAGATAAAATAATCAGTTTCCTCTGAGCACTGACAATGCTGTACTGGGAGATGTGAGGCTAGAAAAAATACCACTATTCAATATGCAGACCCACTCTATGGATTTCTTGCAGTTACATGTACGGGGCTGCTATCAATAAAAAAATCTCTGTGGAGAGGAAACCTGAATTCTAAAAGCACCAGAATCTTTGAGAGAATACTGAGGGTTTAACCTTCACATGGTGAAAACACAGTATGGAACTAAAGAGATGCTATAAAATCTTCTAGTAATACACATGGCCTGCTGTTGGGAAGATGTTCACAAGGGGGAAAAAGGTTAGTGCCAAAACAATGGGCAGTGAGAGCTGCAAGAGGATTTGGCACCCAGTGTGGGCTTCCAGTCCCTTCTGTTGCCATGAAAGCCTTTCCTGAGTCCTCCACAGCCATTGTGACAGATCTTTCCTCCTTTGTGTCCCCACCCTATACCAGTCAGAGTTGTGCTGAGTCCTTGTTCAAACTGACAGGGCTTTGGACTTCCTGCTGAGTGTTCCTACAGAGAAATCTGCTGCACTTGCTCAAGGGGAACAAGACCCTGAGGATGGAGCCCATGGAAGGCAAGAGCATCCCACAGAAACCTGGCTATCCCCAGTTCATACAGAGTGTAACACAGAACATGGACTGCAGCTGTCAGTCTGACCTCAGGAATGAGGGAAGGACATTTCCCAAGGACCAGAGGTGACAGAAAGAACTGGGCAGGCTCTGCCACAATGACTAAAACACAGTCAGTGCGTGAGAACCCACCCGCAAGGACAGGAAAGCTGCAGTTGAAGGAATAAGTGATTTGAAATGCTTTTTGTTTTTTTACCTTATACCTGACTCTGGCTGCTTTGAATTCTTCCCATTTACAAAGTTTTTAATTCATATCATAATGGTACATCGCATTTCCCCACCTTTCAATGCTTTGGGGGGTTCATGGTTGAAACAGATTCACCTTGGATGCCTGGCTGACACAGGGAGCTGCCACTGGCCACCAGCCCCTGTGACATCCCCTCCTGCTGGACATGCCTTAGGGACCTGCTGGGCAACATCTGGTGGTTCAGCACCTGCCTGCAGCCTTGGCAGGTTGGAGCAGAGGCTCTGAGGCACTTCTGAGCTCTACACCTACAATTGGCTCTCATGTTAAGCAGCTGGGTAAACGACAGGAAAACAGGGAGCATTTCAACAAAGCACGTTCCTTTCAAGGAAGCCTTCCTTTCAAGAAGTCCTTCAGCACAGATAAAGGAAAAAAGGAGTATGTCATGGCACTGTTAGCTTTTTTTCACAACGTAGCACTTCCTGATTGAAAGCAGCTGTAGCCATGATGAACAGGATAGGCACTAACTACTCTGTAAAACAAAATGTTCTGTGTTGGTATCCAGCAGAAAATTACAGGAAAAATTGTAAGAAATACAGGAGCTGAAAGCCTCTGATTATCATTTGCTATCTTTCCTGAGCCTCACTGGGAGAGGGACTGCCTGGCCATCCCTAATGCCTTGCACCAGCTGTGCCATTAGCCTGGGCTCAGAGCTGACACTGTCACTGACTCCTGTGCTGGGGCACTTGGTGCCAGCTGAGCTCCTCACATGGGCAATTAGTGAGGCTCAGCCCTCAAGGGAGAACCTGTTAAGCTCCAGTGATGTTTATTTTCCCTTTCAAGCCTCTTACTAAGAAGCAGTGTGAAGCAAAAGAGGTTTTGAGAAATGAATGAGGGAAATCTCTGCTATAAATTAAAACCTGGGGTCTTTTTCTCCCCACCTTACATATTAAAACCAATAGAAAACCTTGTTTTCCTCTAAGTCAGCTTGCTGCTCTGTATAGAACTTCTAAGAAATGGAAGTTGCAGCAAAATTATCAGAACAGCTCTATTTTAGGCCTAAACTAGAAGTAAATATATTTCTACATATATAAATACATAAGAACTATAATCCCATTACAATATCTACATTGAATTCAGTAGATGCACCACAATACTTACTGCAGTACAGAGAAATTAGATGAGTTCCTTATTTTGGACATACATCAGTTTTTAAAGTGAAATAGAAAGAAAAGGGTGAAATAAATTATTTAATGTTCATTCACCTTCTCTATTACAATGCTGTCATAGTGCCCTATCACAGGAATATATAAATTCTGCACATTTTGTGAGAGTACTAATGAGAATGAACTCTGCCTCTGAAATAGTTTTAGTTTAAACGATAGATATGAAAGTTACTCAAAAATCAGCCAGCAATTAGCTGTGGTGATAATAATTGGAACTGAAATGTAGTTTGGTATCAGGAAAAAATGATGCATTGGGACTTGTCATTTGAACAAGCTTCTTCATGTTCAAGAATTTTTCACTTCACTGGAACCCTCTAAGACACCACAAACCAAAAAAACACATCCCAACTCCCCTTGCCCAAATCCCATTTGCCATTTTAACAGTTTATTTGCATCGCATAAGGAATTAAGTATTCATAAACTGAGACCTAAACCGTGCAAGGAAGGTCCTACGTGTCCTGCTAGAAGGTAAAATTTTAGTGAAATACAATTAGAATTCTAATTTATGAATGCAAGGCTTAACAGGATGCTTCCAACAGTGAAGCTGGTAAGATTCTCTCCTCTGCCATCTCTCTCTTTTATAAACACATCCTTGTTAAGGCACAAATTGCCAGAAGAAGAAACAACATGGGAAAAGACCCTCCACAGCCAAAAAAACCCACAGAGAAGGATGGAAAAGGTCTCCCACTTGTACTTGCGCATTTGTTTAAAATAAACTTTTGCCAAAGTTGATTACACACCCCTTAGCCAAAAATCAAAACAACTTCCCTTAGCACTGCCAGTGTCTTTACTGAATCACACGACTGAGAAGGGAACAAAGCCAATTCCAACTGTTCTTCCTATGGTACAGACAGACCTCAGACTGGAATAAACCAGGAACCAGGCAATCAGCTGCTCAAATCAGAGAAGAAACTCACACTTGTGGTGTAGGCGGCCTCGGGGTCATCCTCCAGCACCCGTGACAAGCCAAAATCGGAGACTTTGCACATGAGGTTGCTGTTGACCAGGATGTTGCGCGCCGCCAGGTCCCGGTGCACATAGCCCATGTCTGACAGGTACTTCATGCCAGAGGCAATCCCCCGCAGCATTCCCACCAGCTGGATCACTGTGAAGTGCCCATCGTGCTTCTGCAAGGGAACAAACAACACAGCTACTTCCCATTTATTTCATTCCAAGTGATATGAAGCACAGCTCGTATTTAAAATACTTGTGTCGGCCATCCAGCAAAGCTGCCCACTCACAAGCTTGTTTGTTCAAGGACTTAAGTTGCTTGGCAGTGCATCCCATCACATCTCTCATTGTGCAGCATATCCCCCTTTCCTTCACATTTTCACACATTTTATGATTTTCCTACTGACAACATTTAATTGCTTTCATACTTGGTTACTATGAACACCTTTCCCCTGTGCTATTTTTAGTACAAGAATGAGAAAGGACACAAAACTCTTCAGCTATTACTCCATGGCCTCAGGAAACAAAGAACCCTCTTTTTATTGTCTCGGCCTTGATTGTCTACATTGAGGTACTGCTGTTACCTCACTTTTACTGTTCATTAAAAAAAAAAAAATCCCCAAATAACTTGAAAAAAAAGTGTGGCTTTCGCTCATGTTAGTTGTGTACCTAACACCTAATCCCTGAAGACAAGATTAAAAAGGAGATTTGGGGTGGAATTCAGGGGTTATGTAGCTTTGCCAAAATCTTCCCAGCTTATTAAGGGTAACTTTAGACCCATGAGTGCATTAAACTGCTTAACATCTTCTGAAATCTATTGGAATTGAACATGTAAATAAGAGTTATGCCATTAAATGTGCTTGCCCAGCTGGGCAGCCTTGCTGGGCTTCAGTTTCTCCATCTGCGGTGTCAAAGTTAACACTTCTTTATGTCCTGCATCAGATAGCTCCTGAAGTATGTGGCAGTGGGGAAGAGAACTGTGATTGCAGGCTGTTTGCCTTGTTTAGCCTGCCCTATCTACCATTCACAGCAGGCTGCTTGCAGGAATATTTTTGTGACCTCAACTGGCAGACATTTAGCTTCTCATGGATTATTCAGTGACCCAGGCTTTTCATGTTTGCAGGAACAGCCAAACAGAAACAACTCCCACAAACAAGTCAACTTTCCATTTTCTCTTTCAACACTTTCAGCACTGGGCTACAGACAAATAGCAAATTCTGATCAGTATTCAGAATGCTTCTATTGCTTAGCTCATGCATTTAAGCAAAAATGATTTTTATAGGGGAGAAGCTTACAGGAAATTCAGCAAATTCATTAGATTCAGCAAAGCAACAGGCCAAACTGTGCTTAGCTTTATCTCTGGTCAGCAAAGTATTTCAGCATTCCCATAATGATTCAATGATTGTGGGCCTACATCCAGCTAGTCAGGATATAAACATTTAAAGACTATGACAAAAATCAGAAAGAAAATGGTAAAAAGAAGATACCATCATCACACCTTGTCAGCTAGAAGACCTCAGTGCAACACTTGTATGTAAGGAGCCATGCTAAACACCACAGCCACCTCCCAGGAAAGCACATTTTTAATGACACTTCTTTGAAACAAGCTATATGCAACTGATTTAGAGCAATTTTTTCCACTTGAATGTGTCAGTGTCTTATGTCAGGGCTTATGGTAAAGCTCTTCTGTCTCTAAAATCTCCACACTGAAGTGGAGGCAGCTGTCCCCCAGTAGTCAGGCCACACTATCTCTCCTTGTCACCATCAAGGCCACCCATGAGCAGCTGGTTCTGCAGGGGACACTCAGCTGAGGGTCAAGACACAACTGTAATGAGTCTCAAACTACCAGTTACAGATGTTTTAAATAAACCCATTCCATCCAGCAATTAAGCAAAGAGAGAGAAAACATTATATTCTTAACTACTTTAAGCTGTTTCCTGTAAAGGAAGGACAGGAATTCTGGCCCATGTTTTTGTAATGAGGCCATATGAGATTTCTGGGTTTGCCTTTTATTTAATAATTCTAATTGTTCAATTGATTAAAAAATTAAGAAGCTGGTTGCCAACAGTTAATACTCTTCACACTTACCATGTGTGGATTACTTTTTTCAGCTAACTGTAGAATTAGGATTTGGAACGAAGTGCCAGCACCTGACTTCTGCAAATGACCATTCAAGCCCCTTTCTCTCCCCACAACAAAGCACCAAACTAAACCGAGCCCTCAAACCTCTAGATTTTACCTCCTCCTTTAGCTCCATCTTTTCAGCAAACCTCAGAGTCATCTGCATCACCTCCGTTAACCTTTTGTCTTCTCGGATTGC
Source organism: Zosterops lateralis (assembly GCF_965231275.1). Taxonomy (NCBI): domain Eukaryota; kingdom Metazoa; phylum Chordata; class Aves; order Passeriformes; family Zosteropidae; genus Zosterops; species Zosterops lateralis. The sequence continues at coordinate 106,133,321 of NC_139763.1, read as the reverse complement.
AAGCATTCTTTCCTTCCTTTTTTAATTTCTACTCTTTCAAATCTAGACCATGCTTGGCTGATTTTTCATAAAACATAACCTTTTGTCTGCTCTTTCCAAGTCTCAGCACTTGCCTTACCAGTACAGCTGTAATGCCCGAGTTTAAAACAATCTCCTGCTTTTGCCATTCTACCCATCCTTCTTTCAAGTTTTTTTTGGCTTCTGCCTTGACACAAAAAGCTTCTTATCTTCACAGTTAAAGAAATGACAGACCTGCTAACGTACCAGCTGCAATTTTATTCTGTCCTCCTTCTCCCTCTGCAGATTTCTCAGAATCCTCTACTGCATCTGTTCTCTTCTCTCTTTTCTCAGGCTTGGTTTTGTATTTTTTCACTGTCAGCTGCCTTGCAGTTGGACCAACTACATTTTTACTGTCAGCAGAAGAGTCTTTTCTCAATCAAGTCTCTCTGTAATCACTTCTGCTTCAGTTTCCATGCCAGCTGTATCCCCTTACAATCTATAAACTGTTATCTTTCAATACATCAATTTATCTTTTTAATGCAAGCTGATCTGGATACAGACTATGAGCCATATTTAACCTTTGGAAAATTCAACTAGGTTGATGAAATTATAGCAGGTAGAATCTGGCTTCATATTTTCAGCATTTTTAACCCCCAGGTACAATCCTTTGCCAAATTTCCACTATCTTGTTTCATTCACTTGGTATAATGGGAAATAAAAAACTCATCTGACTGATAGGATGGTTGCTACCCAGAGCTTTATTCTGATTCCCACAGCTTAGATTTGAAATATGTTTCTGATAGGATTCCCACTGGGCTCTTAAGGGTGTTAATCAATACTGGCAGCAATTCAGGCCTCAGTGGACTCACCACATTTATCCTATCATCCCATTAAATTTTAATCAAGCTTTGATAGCTTTGCTAAATAAACTTTTCTCAACAGCTGGGTATAGATGCAATATCTGAGTACTTGCTCTTGCATTTGTGCAGCCCTTAAAAATGCCCTCAAAAATGATCAGCCACAGTTTGCTTTTGAGAACCTTATGTAAGTGAAATATTCTCCTTGTGTTACAGACCTTTCAAGAGCACTAACATATAATGGGCTGCTGAAGAGGTTCAGTTACTGTAGGGGAGGAAGGAGGATATCCAGAGTTTCTCTCATTGCATTTTGCCCTCCAGTTTTCAGCTCCAGTGCCCAGTTTAGTGCTTTTCAACAAGCCTGTGGAATTTTTCTTCTTCTGAGGTTTTTTACATTTCACTCCCCAGTAATCTTTTGGAGGTGCAGCCACTGGATTTTTCTGTATTCTGTTTCTGGAGTTCCATCTATTGCAAAATCCACTTATTTATTTGCCAAATGAGTCAGAACACTTTTAGGCTGTTATCCTCTGCAGCATCCTCTTTATCCTGTGCAGGATTTGCTACAGGTCTAGAAATTTTACTGCAGATTATTTAGAACTCATTTTAGATGGAGAACAGCACTGGAAAATGGTGTGTCTGTGTCTAACTTAGATCATATACACCACTGACAGTTCCTACTGGTCACTGGGTAAAAGATGCAGCTTTTGCTATGCATTTATTGTTACAGTTTCACTGTGCAAAGTAAATTAACTCTGTCAAGATAAATCTTCCAAAATTCAAATTGCAGCTTGGTATTTCTTGGGAGTGTAACTCATGCTTCAAACTATCATGTGTGTCACACTAAAGTTTGTATTTTTGGTACTAAATAAGGTCAGTTGATAATTTCTTCTACATTCAACTGTTGGGGGAGTTCCATGCAGACTAGATTATTATTAACAGAGTCCATTAATTCAATTAAATGTAATTATTTTAGTTAATTTAAAATGCTAATGAGTGATCCTACACAGAGTGCAGAACAGCCCTACCCTATACTTCTTTCCATTTAAATTCCATTCCCTCCACACAGGATGCAGCCAATACAGCAGAAATTTCATGAAGACCATATTTCTCTGGCTGCTCACAAGGATCTCATGTGAGAGTTTTAAAGCCTCACTGAAGCCAAAGTTTACGAGACCAACTGCTTCTCCCACAGCCACAAAGCCTGAGCCCTGCTACAAAAGGAAACCAGATCTGTTTGACAGAATTAATTCTTGACAAATCTCTGTTGGCTCACACTTATCTCACTGTTGTCTTTAAGATGCTTAGACTTTGTTTGATAATTTGTTCCAGAAATCTTACAGCAGTTGACATTAAGATGACTGGCCTGTAATTTCTTGGCTTCTTTTTTCCTCTCTTTCAAAAGACATTCAAAATACCCTCATTTAAAAGACACTGGCTCTGTTCTGATCTTCTGATTTCTCATTCTTGACAAAGTCACAAAGAGCACACTGAGAGAGTCCACGTTACCTTTCAAATTCTTTTTGCCTTCAAATTCAAGACAGTTTATAAAAAAACTTCTTGTTGCTTGGTAAGAATATCTATGGTATTGAATATCTATGGTATCTAATATCTAAGTAAGAATACTGACATATTAAAAATGCCCAGCATTTCCAAATGAACTTCTCCAAGCAGCATCAGAAATGATGTTTTATACATCATTTAGGAGGGTAAAACACTGTTTGAGAACAAATCCTGGCTCTGTAGCATCAGTGACAGCTTCTCGGTGCAATCCTGGATCACTTAAAATATGTGCTGCTTACAATTTCATTGTTAAAGGGAATGCATTCTTTCAAATTCACTTTCTAATTGCTTAATCTGATTTTGGTTTTAAAAAAGAAATGGTATCAACAGTTTTCAGATTTCCAGTCCAGGTTTTCTCTTTTACAGACTGATTTTTGAAAGCTAAATGCCACCTTTATCCTGCCAGGAAAGGAACGTGTTTCCAATAAATTGAAGTGCACATGAATGCTGCATGGGAAAGCAAAAGAGGGAATATCAGTTATGAACTCCAATGGTGTTGCTTCTCTCAATGCAGAAAAATAATAACAGGAACCATTAAACTTGGAAAAGGCCACCTGGCTTCTCTTCCCCACAGCTTACTCTGTCTAGTGAGGCCATGTTAGATGGATATACAACACACACTTTACAACATTGCTCTGTAGAATTTGCTGCAAGTGTTCATTTTTGTCTTCTCTCCCTTTCCCCCAAACTTGCTAAATGTGTCTGCCACAGCATTTAAACTGTGAAAATAGTGTGAGTGTGATGGCAAAGCTGCTCTGAGAGTAACTTCATAACGATTACTGCAGGAAAGAGCAATATATCACAATATTTTCTCTATCTAGTAACACTTATCTTAGCCTCTGCTAGGCCAGCCTTGAGGGATTAAAACCTGGAGCTGAATTCCAGGGTTTCATTTGCTGTACAGTCTACTGCAGTTGCTGCTCTATGGCAATTAAGCATATTTCTTATAGACTCTTTGAAAGAAAAGAAAAAAAAACTGTGGCAGCATTTTCACTTACTATGCTTGCCTGTATATAAATCTAACTTTTTATCCACAAGTATTTTAATTTTCTGAGGTGAATGGAAGTATATCAGCACCATCTTTTGAGTAGGAAGAGGAGAATTACAATGGCAAATAGCAACAATGAAGAAAGCAGGGTGGTGCTGTGATTACTCCAGGTATACAACCCTTCCTTTTACACCTCTGAAATTCACAAAACTGGGGAAGACTGGAGCATCTTTCAAACATAAATATCTCTGTCTCTTCAGCACACCTTGGACACTGAGCAGGAACAAAGCTCTGGCAGTCTGCAGCTGCAGAAAAACACTGAAAGAAGTTCAGTATTCTGGTGATATTCTTTGCTTCATTTTAGTGATTCTGTGTAGCCAACCATGAACCTCCTCCAAAAGACAGCTTCCAGGCATGTTCCTTTTCCATGTTCAGATCCACTGCCTGATGCATCAGGAGGTAAGCACAGACCACAGCCAGCACAGAGCTCTCCAGAAATGATTCTTCCCAAGAAGCCACCTCACCTCCCAATCACCCTGCTCCTCTCCATGTGATGCTAACTCCAATTATTTTAGCCAAGAATGACCCCTTAAATGGAGCTGTGAAAACAAAATGGAGCAGATGAGATTTTAATCTGAATAGCCCCATGAATCTGTGAGGAACAGGCTTGGAGAGTTGGCTGAGTGGGGGTCAGTGTGTCGGGGTGAAAAGACCAACCTCAAGGAAAGGACTTTCGTAGGAATTATTGCAATTATCTCATAGGCTTGGGTCCAACAGCCATCCCCAACCCACAGCAGGGCAAGCTGCCAAACTGCTTGCTAAAAAGGTTTTGCGGGTTTTCAGCTTTTTCTGTCTAGTTTATGGTTATGATGCATCTCCCCTGGTTGTATTTCTTGTCCTCTCTTCTGCAGCCTGTATCCATCAGCCTGCGCAAACACATCTGACTGCAACTGCCCTGTCTAATCACTGACATCTTTCTATCAATACAGAGAGCTGCCCTTGCAACCCCTCTGGCCTTTATTATTTGCCTCATTTGCCTGCAGATCTCCATGACACAGGCAGGTGACTAAAACATAACAACGAGCCTCATCCAAAGTCTGTGAGAAGCTGGTAACAGGAAATTTTACCTGGGCCTCCTCAATTCCCAAGAGTTAGCCACTTTCTTTGCAAGCACAGATTTCCTCTGTCTGGAAGCTGTTGGTGTAATGCTGGAAGAGGCTTGTAGCCCCTGAGGAAATTCTTAGCTGGAAACCCACATCCTTTTTCAGAGAAATCTCTCCAAGTGTTACCAGAAATGAAGCCACATGAACCTCATTTCTGGTCAGACAACTATCTCATTGATGGCAAATTTCAGGTATACTTTTGTGGGATGATTAACCTACATGTCTCAATCTTATATGATAAAAAACCTCCCTAACAACACTACAAAAAACGAAGTTTCATCTGCTATAAATGCATTTTATATAATTGAGAAAATAATGCAGCATTTCTGAGGAAAATTCAGTGTCAAGTGTATCCAGCAATTTAGGATGTCTGATGATGCACAATCACTGAAATTAATTACCATCATCTTACAAAATTGGTTCTAATTAGCTGATGTCTTCCCACTAGAATATCTCTGAAGCAGCTTCATATTGCAAATCCATGCCAATGTTTTTTACCCAAAAGCTCAAAGTTAGCAGCCAGCATACAGGATACTTTGTGTGGTGGGGAAGACATAACTCAGCTGAGCTTGCTGTTAAATCCACACAAATAGCAGAAAGTGGACACTGCTATCTGTAATGCAAGGAAGGAAGGGCTATTCAGATTTTGAGGGTGAGAAATTAAAGGGTGGGAGGAGGTTTCTGATTTGTGGCACATCCCGTGCTGGCATGGAAACAAATATCCCACCATGGCTGCAAGGAGGGTGACGGCAAATGGAATTCTTCCTCTGGAATACCCTCACATTGTTCACCACGGAATCTCCCTTTGAATTTATAAGACTGACCCATTTTTGAAGGCTTTTGGAGAAAGATAGATGGAGGGATGTGCTGGGGAATTTTTGCCAGTTGTGGTATGTGGGGAAATATTTCTTATGGTGAGAAATAGACTTTTTTCCCCTCTGTATAAAAACACTTTGCACTGGAACAATTGATTCCTTTAAATAATAAGAAAGACAGACTATGTGATAAGCCCTTCCAAATCCCACAACATTTGTTATAGTCACTGAACGCCTTTCATTAGGATTGCTAAAGATAAAGCCCCTCTGCTTCTTTGTATTGTCACAAAAGCTTTTAAAAATGTGGACTTATATCTGCAGGAAACAACTATTATTAATGAAGCAGCTGGATTTCTTTTAGAATAGGTTACTTTGCAGCCATTTGCCGTGCTAATTATAAACAGAAATGCTGACATGTATCTCCAGTGCTTTGGGATGTTGAATATTATCTAAAGTACATTTAAAAAGCATTTTAGAAGAATAACCCATATCTGAAGTGTGAATTGAAGCTGTAAAATAATATACATGAAAAACAGCTGCAGAAATTATTAGCTCATATTTCCCCCCAAGCAGTTCTGCTTCCAAATATATCCAGTGCAATGTGAGAAGCATCGCTCCACAGTAACATCATAATTCTGCTGATGCCACTTTCTATTAAAGTATCCTAATAAGTAGTAACTGTTCTGATACATGAATGCATGTGAAATAAACCTGGAATATAGATGTCACACCAGAGCAGTTCAGAGAAAGGTAATTTGCTCTCATTAATTATTTCAGGACTTGGTTCTATTCTTTTCTATGAAATTCTCCACACATACACACACATGCACAGAACAATGTTTCAGGCCCAGACAAATCTTCCTGGGGTACTGCTAAAAAATTACAGAGCAGGGAAGCTGCAGGTACTCAAATCAGAGGCAGTTTCTGTGCTGCAGATGGATAGAGAGATGAGCCAGATAGGAAAGGGGAGTAATTTTTAAAAACTACCCAGTGTCCAAGACATGCATGATATCAAATGCTCCATAAAAATAAATTGATTTGGTGAAAGCAGCAAATTCTCATGGGAAAGTGCTGGAATGTTTCTGACAACATAACAGATGTCTGTTATGTGTTTTGACAATGGAAAATAAAAACTTATTTCGGATAGTTGGTGAGGAAGACAACAAAGAAATGTTAGAGAAAAATTCCTACGGAATAATCAAACTGAAAAGGTGAAGAGAATCAGGGTCTAGAGGTATCTGTGAGATTGGATCTGCTGTGCTCTCAGGGCTGTGTCCCTTGCTCCAAATGCTCCTCGCCTGTGGCTTCCCCTCGTCCCAACAGGTACTGCCTGCATGACCTTCTCCCCTCTCCTGTAAATCTTCCTGAAGTGTTGGCTGCTTTTCCCTCCTGCTTATTCACTTTTTTTCTCTAACCAGGTCCTTCTTCCTGCTACCAAAGAAGAGCTTTCGATCAGCACCATCAGGATTTTCACGCCGATATTTCCACAGCTCCCTGTTGAATGTCCCTCCTTTGGGATACCCTTTCAAACAAGTCCCCAAACCCACAGGCCCCCCTGCCTTCTCACAAAGCCAGGTTTACCATTCTGCAGGATGGAAATGGGGAGGCAGTGGGGCTGCTGAGGGCTGGTGTTTACTTTTTAAGACAAATCTGAAATACTTGACATTAAAATTATTCACACAGGGTCTTAGGTCAATGGGTCTCTGGAGCATTTCCAGAGGTTGTGTTAAACAAGAGATTATTTTAGGACAAGTTTAGCTTGCAGAGCAGAGAGTCACCCTTTCCTTATACATTTCTAAAAAGAATGGAATACAATTTTCCCGGCATATTATTCACATTTTCTGTAGCCCTTCTTTAATGTTTACTGAGGACCTTTGGGGTTAATTAATGCCAGGACATTTCACCCATGAACTGTTTTCTAATTCAATTTGTTAAATGCAAGTAGCCATAAATATTATAAATCAATTACTGAGTATATTCTATGCTTCACCAACCAAAAAAATCATAACAGAGTATTTTTGAAGGTGATTGAGAAAAATGAACCACTTCCATAATGCCAGGCATTTAGGCTTCAATTTATCTTTTCTTTCACAAAATCACAATTTGAAATACATTTTGCTAAATACAGGAACTACTTTTGTAGAAGAAATCAATTATATTCTGAAGTTTAAATCTTTTTTTCCAGCCGTGCTCTAATGTATTACTGTACCTCAGAAATGTACCCTGGGGAAAATGCTTCTCTTCTTCACTAAAAATCCATGAATAACATTATGTAGAAATTAATTTGTGATAAATGATTTAAAATCTTAACCTGGAATGGTTTCTGATTCAAAATGTCATCATAAAATGGCACCTCACCCGCAGGAAGGAGTCAAGGGATCCGTTCTCCATGTATTCAACTACAATCATTACTGGTCTGCCTGCAAAACAGCAAAGAGACACATCAGGATTATGGACGTATTATGGGGCTTTTACAATTCTAGCTGTTCTGCAAATGTTATTCACAGTAGCTGAATATATAAACTCTTTCCAAAATGCTAATTTATATCACAAACACAATTCCCTGTGTTACTCCCTTTATTATCTTCTATGCCTTTTTAAAAAAAAAAAAATTTATTTTTTAATTTTTTTTCCTTACTGGATTAGCTGAATTACATCATTCACATTGATGTATTCTCCCTTAAAAATGACCAAAGAAGAGTCTGCTGTCTCCAAATAGCAAAACTTGCCGTGTAGTATTTTGGGATATATCTGAATTAAGGCAAAACCCAAATGTTCATAAGCCATGTCTAAGCAATTACAAACTGAGGGGCATCACTTTCCTCTCAAAGAAAAATATCTCAGTGACTTAGGAACATAGGAGGCAGATAGAATGAGGTGTCACAAAAAAAGCTCTCCCAGACATGTTGTGTGCATTGGGTGTGTATAATCCAGCAAAACTCTGAATTCATATGTTTGTAAACACCTACAATATACACAGTGTTACTTAAATCAAGGTTTTGCTCAACCAGCACAGCCCCAGGGTGGCACCATATCCAAACTGAAGCAGAACAAGACATTGCATTTATTTCCTGAAAGGATATCCAAATCTGAAGATACACTTTTGAAGTGTGTGCTTTACTTACACCAGCTCACTGCTGGTACCTTTTAAAAACCCACCTCTCTACAAGTGCTTGACAGGAGAGGGGCAATCAGGCTGCCAACCACCTGCACAGCAGTTCTTACAATTATTAATATCACAAAGCAGCCATTCTCTACAAAAAAATTAATGAAGAAGAATGTTAATAAGATTAGGAAGGAGGTGAAAGGTCTTAAAATGGCAGACTTTTCTTTTCCTGGGAATGCCCATCTCTTTTGGGGTTGGTGAGAAAACCAGAGCTATGCCAAGTGGTGACACTGTGAGTCCACCATTTCACTTCCTCAATTCCACACTAGCTGGGCCAGTATTTTTCAAGCCCAAAAGAAGATTCTTTCCATTCTTTTTTTTTTTCTGCTCAAATTATGTTGATGATGTTTTTTTGGATGAGGGGATGAGAAACAAACACAGTGCTCGGGCTGATAAAGCATAGAAAGGCATTTTGATTGTTCCAGCACAATTGTCCATTTCTGTTCAGTTTGGTTGATAGTGGAAGTGTTTATTCAACTATCCACAATATGCAACAGCCTACAGACAGTTATTTCTCCTCAGCTGTTACAGTTAACCTTCCATCTAGAAAAGTCAATGATCTATTTCTCTGTTTGCTCCAACATGTTAACCCAGAGTTTTGGGTTCCTGGTGTTGCCCATTCACAGAGCTCACTCTGGTCTTTCTGTAGTTCCTATCAAGATTCCCTCATTTCCCCTAATAATAAAATTTGTGATTATTTCTGTACTGACTCTCATGTTCACATCTTCAATGGATAAAACACTTAGTGTTACAATTTTTTTTGTGTGAAAATTCCCAGATGCCTTGATAGTCTTTTTGGATAGTCCTCGGAAGTGTGAAGAATAACCAGTTTCTTTCTTTTTAATTGAATATTTAGTCTCAGCTGCTGATGTGCATCTGCCCCCAAATCAATGATACTCATCTGCACCCATTGGTTACACCCTGGTTTTGCATTATAAACTTAAAAGATACATCACTTTTCATCTCTTAGAGATCAGAGAATTTTAAAAATTGATGTTTCCTTTAGTTCAGTTTGCTAATGATAACTAGTTGTACAGCCCACTCTCTTTACTTTCAAGCACATGAATGCCCTAGATTCCCTTACCTTTATCATTTCCTTACTGTCCCAGGGCTGACACCTCCACATGAAAGGAAAATCCTATGATCTAGAGAAGTAAACAAACTGCAGCCTGATGCTAGAGAATCTTACACCATGCAAAACCCTCTTGAGCAAGTAGTAATTTCTGAATTGATGCAGACAATATCATTTTTCAACAAATAGGAGTGTAAAGCTGGCTTTCAGGTGGCATATTTGGTCAGGTAGAAGTTACCCAGAAATTTCTCATTCTGTGTAAATCAACAACTCAAACACCTGTACAGAAAATTTGCATTTGAAGGGAAGGACAAGTGGAGCTTTAAAACAACACCCCTGGTTTCCTGTGGGTAATCCTTTGCTCCTCTACACTTTCCAAAGCTGCAATGTTCTCTAGAGGTTCACAGGCTCTCATTGCAGCTTTTATGCTCCTTAGATTCATTAATCCTTCAAGACAAATTATTTTCATACTTGCCAAACAGAACTATTAATTTTTCTACATTCTCTCACAAAGTATTCCTCCCTCCAAAAAAAACCCCACCTGTACTTCCTTTTGGTCAGACCTTATGCTCCTAGGTTAAAGTAACTATGAAATATATTTATATGCATTAATCTGTGGATTTAAAAAAGAGATTTTGGTATTTTTTTCACTGGACAATGAGGTTTTAAACCACTTAGCTTGAATGACTTGAAATGACATGCTTTAACACCAAACCAGCTCTTCCAAGTGACAGCACAGGAATGGCACTAAATACACCCAAAAAAGCAGCATTTTCCTTCTAACAGGTGGCTGTTTATCAGAAAAATCAGCATATTATCAACAAATTTAGTCACTTAGCCTGAGAGCTTCCCACTGACTCAGTCTGTATCACTTGCCATGCTACCTAAATTTCAAATGAAATTGAGGTGAGATTATGTCAAGACACCACCATGAAAATAAACCCGGCTCCATCATTTGATTATCTCAAGCAAAAATCTTTAATCTGGACACGAACCTAAATTTTCAAATAATCTGGTCTTTAGTGTGACAGCACTTGATAAAAGCCACCTGATTTTGGCTGCAAGTTTAATGTATCCCTGGAGCTATTTATGCATTCCAAGCCAGACTGTGACAGTGACATTTTTAGTCAGCACAGTATTTGTCTTTGGAGCACCTGTAGATTAAAAATGTCTCGGCTGTTGTTAGGGTGGCTTGAAGATGCAGGAATAAACTCTGGTACACAGCAGAATCCAGTGGGAACTTTTATCATCAAAGTGGCAACACTGGCTCTATTGACAGTAGGTTATCCTTTAGAGAGCAGTGAAATTTGAGTCCAGAAACATTTGTTATGTGCTGGACCCCTGTACAAACACAAAATACTGCCTTAGTTTTAAAGGGGACTACAAAACTGACTTTACAAGTAACATTGGGAGATTTCTAAACTAGTGTAGTGTTTGCATCTAAATAAATTTTCAAAAAAGTCTGTTATTTAGATTATGAAAATTCACATTGTTCTCATGGTACTTAAGAATTCTTCATCCTCAAAACAAGAACAGGAAAGAATAAATGGGAGTGGGGCAGAGAAGTCTCTGAGACAGAGAAGGAATTTTTGATTATTTTATCGAGGGGTAGGCTAATGCAGTGCTGGAAGGCACTGAATTGTTTTCCCAGAATTGCTTACAGCACAAAAGACGGAGAATAAACAGGTTTAAGGAGAAAGAGTAGTGGGATACAGATGGCGGGGAAGGCACTCCTGGGAGTGAAAACGACCTCCATAAGTGGCTGCAGCTCCTGGGATAGGAACACACCAATCCCCAGTCCAAGGAATTGCCCAGTTCAGGGAAGTGTTTCCACATGGATACAGGGACAGGTACACGAGAAGGATCTGAAGAACTGAGTTAATTTTACAGTCAGGAGCCCCACAAGGAAAGGAATGGGAAAAGGACACTGGGAAAGTGTCGGCCTAGGGCTTGACAAGGAGATAAAACCTGTGGGTGTTGCTGGAGGAGAGCACACAGCTTCTCGTTTGAACTAGGGGAGGATGAAATAAAAATGTTTGAAGATGGGTTCAGTGATCAAATCAGTCAAACAAATCAGACTTGCAGCAGTTTTAGATGCTTAGCACTGCTGGAGTGGGGAGTACTGTGAGAAAAGAGACTTTTTGAAGTAGAGGAATTTATGGAGTGCCCTGAGGCAATAGGTTTGAACCCTAAATATGGATTTTACACACTATGTTTATCACATTTATAATCTGCAGCACATTACAGCAGATATATAATTTTACTACACAGTTAAGATAACAACATGAACTAATAACTGTATTTATACATGACACACACACTGATACCATCCCCACATTCTCTGTTCTCAGATTTTTTGTGAAAGCATAAATATTCCCACCCCAGACACATGGGGAATATTGTCTAAAGCAGTTTTCCCTCCTTGCACGTGGAGTAACTGTGGCTCTGGGAGATCCATTCCAGTGTTCCAGCACCTCAGAAAGCCCCACTGAACCCACAGTACTGGGGCTTGGCATGATGCAGGAAAAGGAGAGCAATTTAATTTATCACAACTGAGATGAATCTACAGAAGGTGCAGGGGCTGTTCACTGTTTTGAGGCCACCTTGTGACAAGAGGCTGACTGCTTCTGGCAACTTTCCCTAAGAAAGTTCTTCCCTGGAGTTCTCCCACTCAGCTCTGCTGCAGTGCCACTCAGAGAAAACCAGAGAAAATGACAAACAACCGGTATTGATGTCACACAACTCCAGAATATGCTGCAATTTTGTATTTTCCATTGATCAATCTGCTTGACATTTTTTAAATAAGCAGGAATGCCAAAAAAAAAAAAAAAAAAAAAAAAAAAAAAAAAAAAAAAAAGGAAAAAACCCTATATAATGCAAAATAATGTAAAATACAGATTAAATCTGAAATTCACACTATATATATTTTTAGTTCTCTGTGTTTTTTTTCCCCAATACAAGGTTTTGATAGCATGCAATTTAATTGAGTGCCAGAGTGATGAATAAGGAGGAGAATCTGAAGTGTCATATCAATGACAAAATATTCAGCTTGTTGTCTCCTGTTGTCATTTTAAATAATGCAGCAAAGCCTCCTTTAATGAATGTTTTATGTAAGATTAATCCTCTAGAAAGAATAGTTAGCACATGTTCCTTTTCTACAGACTTAAAATGAAATCTCTAATACCAATTATGGGATAGATTTGTTAACATAAACACATGATATTCATTCTTTCACTTAAAGCAGCACAGGTTGGCAGCTGTTCCCTGGTTCATATCAGAAAATATTGCTCCAGCACTTCTGCAGATCAGAATCCACATGGCTCAGGAAATCACCTCCCTATCAGGCATCTTTTCATTCCAAAGCCATGTTCTGCTCTTGGTTGCCCAGGGATTTATCTAAAGCCAGAGAGATAAGGCAGCCCCAAACCCAGGGGCAGCCCCTCAGTGAGGGCTGTGCCTTCCCCACTCTCCCAGCACTCAGAGCATCCCAGGGGAATGCCCAGGCATTGGGAGGCACTCCTGGAGCTCACTGAGAGCCACTGGCCATGGCACTGCAGCTGCTCCTCTCCTGTCATGACTAAAAACACATTTATATGCACCAGAAAGAATTCATTTCAGGAAATAAAAAATATTTTTTTTCTATAATACAAAACAGGTAGAGGAAAAAAGAAAGGAAAGTAAAGATTATGAAAAAAAAAATAATTCTGTTACTTTGCATTTTTGGTTTTGCATTGTTAGCCCACATCAGTTCACATGAAGCCAATGTGAATTTTATTGCAAGCCATTGCACTTGAATTATGGACTTGCATGACAGAAGCCCCTGACTAACACCTGTGTCCCAGCAGCCTCAAAAAATAGAAGCTGCAGTTCCAAACTCTTTTTTGAGAGTTTAGAAGCCAGAGTTTGCAAACAGGATGGGATGACATATTTACATCCTGCTGCTACAGGAAACCACACAGATATAACTTACATAACTATATAACTTATACAACTATATAGCTTTTTTATTTTGCTGCTAGAGCACTTTGGATTTACTCATGTCTATATAACAAATATCATTAGTTAAGTTAGTTTAGTCAGGGGAAGATACATCTGCAAAATCAATTATTAACAATTCAAAACACACAAATCACCATAAGACACTGCTTAAATGTTAGTAAGGTATGGTCACACAGCTCTCACTGCTACCTGAAGATTTATTGTGTCCACACAATCTGAAAATATTTCTTAATATAAACCTGTTTTCTGAGCTGTTTTCCTGTAAGTATGCATTAAATGCTTTTTCACTTACTACCCTGTGACCCACTGGCAAGAATTTATGCCTGTTGGTGTGTTTTGGAAGCCAGGAAAAGTCTGTATGCACATTTAAAAAATACCTTCTCAAACCTTCTGGCCCTCCCCTCGTGTTGCAGGCAGCATTGGCTCTCCTGGTTCCTCACATCACAAAGGAATGTGCTTTGGACAAGAGAAATCTGAGCAGTCCTGCTGCTCCTGCAAGCCCTAATCCATGGACATCAATTCTCCCTTGTGCCTACAGAAGATATCCTGGAAGATTTTGAGGAAAGGAAAGTGGAACTGTAAAGAGAAAGCAGCTATGTCGTTTCCATTATTTATTTTCTGATCCTACTCTTTCCAGGAGAGAAGCAAGTGGAATGCAGGAGAGGGTAAGACCAGAAGAAATAGGGGGTTTTGTCACTACTTGGGGGTTGGGTAGGTGAGAGAGAAATAATGGCTAAAATGATATCATAGAAATACAAAACCTGGCACTTTTGCTTTAGCACTGAAACAATGAATGAGAGAAAAAAATCGCGTCACACATTCTGTTCAGATTCAGTTTAAGAGAGAGACTTCTGCCCAGCTGTATTAACCAAAACAATTCACCTCAGTTATTTTATAACTGAAATTCAGCGCATTTCACTTAATCCAATGACATCTCACCCTGGAGCTCCTCAGAGTTCACACCAATCCACATCCTCCTGTGGAAAGGGCAAGGGATGTTCTTTGGTTCAGAATTAGACCACAGTCTGACTGCACCAAAGATCACTCGCCCTGCTGACCCCAAACCACGTAAATGAATTTAAACAACTTGAAATCTTCTGCACTTCATATTCAGCCTGCCACGATTCACAACAAGTTCTTAGGGAACACAAGAAGCAAATCCTACTTAATCCCTGTTGTGAATTTACCTATTATCAGAGAGGCATTCTATTTAGAAGCTGTATGCTACAAATGTAAAGCTGGAAGCTACAATGTAAATTTGAAAAGGAGCAGGAAAAAAAAAAGCATACATAAGGTTACAATGAAACAATTTTTTGTGCTTTCATAAGCATAATGATGTGGTTAAGGTATTATTTCAATCCTATTCTAAAATGTCATTTGTTGCTTATTCGATATTATGCCTAACTGAGAAGTTTATAAGATTCTGACATGACTTCAGGATATCCTTTGTGTATTTTCCCATTTACTGTTTGAGCCATTTGGCTCCATTTCCCTTTAGTTTACATAAAGATTAAACATCTGAGTTACCACTGAACTATTAAAAACTCATGATCCACCACTCTCCCTTTACAAGCAAGGCATCATTTCTCACGTGCTGAAGTAGTGGAGGTCACACATCAACACTCCTGAAGGTTCTGAAACCCACAGAGGAATCTTTGGTTGTGATGTGTGGGCTCCTAAATCCAAAATTAAGAAAACAAAACATCACGAGTCAGGGCTCTAACAAGTACATGATGCCCTGGACTTAACATGGTGATATTTTTGTGATCTTCTGGGCTTCTACATAATTTCTCTTGGAGGGCTTTTTCCTTCAGAAGATGAAGGCACACACTGTCAAGCTTCTCCCTCCAACTCTGATTCTAACTGTGTGTCACAGACAGGTGATATGAGTCTGTACAGGATTGTCTAGTCTTCACCACCTGCACCAGCCACCTAAAAAGACATTTTAAATGCCACTGTGTAAAATTCAGATTTGGGCAGATTATTTCCCATACTCAGTATTTGGGCCTGGGAATGCTACTTCAGCAGGTTGGATTTGGTAAAGGCACACTGACTTCCCACCTAAAACAGACCCAGAATGATTTAAACATTATTCAAGTCAGGTGTTTCTCCTGCCTCCCATCTCACAAAAATGAACCAGTTCTGATTATGCTTTTACATCCAGTGTTTTACCACTGGCAAAAAAGGGAGTTCAGTTTTCCCTTAATCTTGAAACAAAGAAAATCTGTGTGCATCTCATTTACAAATATATGTCTGTGTGCATCTGTCAGGCTCCTCCTGCTCTCCTCTTCATATCTTTCTGCTTCTGTTAGTAAGGAACAGCAACTTGTTTCAACTAACATGCTTGTAACAATAAATTTCCATATTTTCTGTAGTCAGATTTTTAAAATATGCAATAGTACTGTATATTATGTAAAAATGACCTCATATGCAAATACTTTTTTCTGAACTTCTATGATTTAAATGTTTGGAATTGTTCACCATGACCACCTGAGCATAAAATGAGATATTTAGCAAGGGTGAAGAATAAAAAACTCCTTTTATCATGTCCTACACTCAGAGCTTAATCCCAGTTCTACAGTTCAATCTTAACCCATATTCACCAGCACAAAATATGTTTCTTTCAGAATTAATGCTACTTGCTGCTCATCCTAATTTTGGTTCTGAAGTACTCCCTGCCTACCTAATGGAAAAGTCCACCTACATTTGAACTTCTGTTCTCAGAAAATACATGCCATTATGTGTTAGTCACAGGATTTATAAGCTAAACACTCCAGTGGAACAGCACTGAGGCTGGAAAGAACCAACTGGAAGAGTCATTTGGCTCAGCTATCCCAGGAAATGCATATGCAATAGAAGAATCAATTTGTTAGTCACTGGGAAAGGATTAGCAATTTTCATTTAACAACAAATACAGAAGAGTAGGTGCTGGAATTGAAAGTAAAGAAAAATGCATTAACTGGGGGTGGGGGGGGGAAGTTACTTTTCTCATTATTGGAGTACTATAATCATAGCTGAATTCACTATGTACAATTGCTCCTTGATGGTTCTTGTTGAGTAATTTTGTTCAATAAGCGTCTGTCAATACAATTTGCTTTCAAATGTCAGTTTATACAATATCAAGAATAATGGGCTTACTCAGGTGCACTTGGAAATTGTAATAAAATATTAATTTTGGGCAAAAGAAAACTGATAATCACCTAGTTTAGTACTCTACAATTCTGCCTGAGTTTTTTGAGGAACTCTGTGGAATAAATGTGAACACTGTGTGTTAGACAAAGAGCCATAAATAAGTAGGCAGTAAAACACTGAATTCAGAGAGGATATCCTCTGCAAAATGTGCTTTTTGTTGAAGAGGAGTCCAGGACAGCAGTGAGCAAACCATCCCATATCACTTCCAATTTCTGGAAAGTAAGTGCATAAATTTCTGGCATGCAATATATTTTTTGAGGTTCATGAAGGTGGGTTGTTTCATCAAGCCAACTTTCTTTGCTTCTATTTTTCCTACAAAGCCAAGGAGCTGGGATAGTCAACTCTTGCAAATTAAATGGCAGGAAATAACTGATGGTCATACTTCATTTAAAAAGTCACAAAGGATACTTTCACAGAAGCTTCAGAGAGGAGCTCTGTGAGTGGAACAGGGTGCAATGGTCTAGCTGCTGACCATGTGGGAAGATGACATTCACAGAGAGGAGCTCATGGCAAGAATAATTCTGATGGTTCTCTCACCTCTCCTGCTGATGCAGTTTGAATGCTGAACAATCTGAAGGAGAGGTTTGGCTAACAGGACCTTTCCATGGTTGCTCATAGCCTGGCACCCATCTCTACTGCTTGTTGACAGAAAAACTCAGTGAAGGAGTTTAGCTTGAAAGGAGAGGTTATTATTTGCTCTTATTCATTATCTGCTTTCCCTCTTCTCCTTTCCAGCTCAGCAAGCTGAGCAATCTCTGGCTCTTCAAAGACAGCGGCGCACCATGAAATTCCTGCCTGCACCTTCTGCCAGGCAGCAGAGGCAGGCATTTACACAACAAACCCTCCACAGGTCACTTCAATCAGGAGCTGAGAGCTCCCCCAAAGTGGAGCAAAGAGCAGCCTGTTTAGTTTGGAACAGCTGGAATGTGAAGAGGGAGATGCAGCTCTGGCAGTTTGTGATTTGGGTTTTCACAGCATGGGGGTGTGTGTGTGTCACACACAAGCTTCCACAGCTGGTGCCAGCATCAATATGGTGAGGAGTGTAAATGCTAAGTGGTTTAAGAATTCTATTTAATATGTGCAAGGCTATCACCTGAGAAAAAGTATTTACTGCTCATGTGAGTCCACCTGTCATTGCAGACCTGCATCAGCTAAGTCATGTCAATTTGTATTGCTTACAGGTGGAATAACAAGGAATGAAGTGACTTGTAACATAAATGATAGCTAAATAAAAAGGAAGCTATTGTCTGAAAACGGGCTTGTTTTTGCAAGAATCTAGGATAAATTTTGAAGTCCTGCTCAAAGTTTTGCTTCCAGTGAAACTGCTGTACAGCAGTGACAGACTTTTGATACAGCTATCAAATATAAGTACCATTGCATTAGAAGTTATGTCTAGGCTTAAACATCAGCTACATTTGAAACAATCTATTTATGCAGAAAGATGTAATGCCTCACCCCAGCAGCATAAATTAATCTTTAACTTGGCTAAATGAGAATACCTTTTACATAAGAGAACCTCTGCACAGTGTAAAAGATGAATTACACAAAACTGAACATCAGCTGTCAATGCAATGGTAAAAGAAACACACTCCTCTCAACTACTGAGATTAAAGTAGAAAGGGAAAAAAGGAAAGCAACGGCTGCATGGTCCTGCCAAGCTGCTTTCCAGACACTTATTTATAGCAGGCTTTCTAGTTTAGTTCTGTGTTTCATTAAAACATCTGTGGCAAATTTTGTAACAAAAGGAGCTAAAAGCACTTCATCTTTAGTAAGGAATACATTTTATGAGTATTTGGAAGGGAATCTGCCACTTAGCTTGAGTTAAAGGTTTTGGTAAATAAAAAGCATCTCATTATCTTTGTTCCCAATGACCCTAATAGCAGAATAATGCTGGCATTTTAAGTCTCCCATGTAGTTAAATTAACTGAAATCTTACCCATAACCATTATGGGAAACAATTAGGTTATAATTCTGCAGTTATTAAATGTTAAGTACCTCTGCTAGGCTTATGAGAGCTACTGTCCAACACAAGCCCAAACATCTCCACTGAATCATGCACAGCAAGACAGTAAATTCTGAGTCTCTCACATCCCAGACCAGCACTACCTTGTCAAGATTTGGGGATTTTTTTTTTTTTTTTTGGTTGGTTTTTGTTTTGTTGTTGTTGTTGTTGCTTTGCTCACTGTTTTTTTGTTGCTTTTGACATGATCAAACAACAACATTTATCTCCATTAACTTGTGAGGATATGTTACACATCCTGCAGCTGCATTTCCATTTTTTCCCCCATTTTCAGCTTGTCAACAGATTGAATCAGAATTATTAGTAAAAGACATTGAATAGCAGGGCATTGTGAATGAGTTTCATTAAACTACATTTAAAAGTTTGAAGTCCATAAGATCAAAAGCTTTACAAACACCCAGAAAACAACAGTCCTGAGGCTCTTACAAAATCAACTTGTAGGGAGGGAGGTAGTTGAGAAGCCAGTTCATGAATTTGAGGCCATTTGTAATTTAGTAGAATCAGTGGGATTCTCTACATAACACTGTGTTCAAAACTGAGAATTTTATGGGCCCTCCAGTATTTCCTCTTCAAGAGTTGTTTAGTTACAGGTACCACCTCATTGTGATGCTGACTGCCACAATACCTAAGGGATATTAAATACTCTGAGATTTCCCATGGGGAAAAAAATATGGCAAGTATTTCACAAACTGTTGACAAAAGAAACCCAAACAGTCACAAGAAAAGACATCAAAGCTGCTGAGACGCTTCTATTCAAAGAAAGCAAAGAAAGAAATAATAGCACTTGAAATAAAAAGAAAAGCAAGAATCATCTTGTAATTAGAATTACTGCAGTAGATAAAATGGAGCAGAGAGAAGTATAATAGCTTCTTTTGTATAGCAAGTCAATAACATCATGTAATTTTCCAATTTTCTCCCTCTTTTTACCAGAAGAGATTTCTTTTATTTCAAGAAAAACTTTTAAGTAACATTGCAGATAATGCAGGATGTCCAGAAAAGATACCAGCCTGACATTAGCCCATGTACAGATCCATTTTTACACAGAAATATGTAGTTTGGAAAGAAACTTCGATTCAGTTTTAAGTAACTATAGTTACATCACTCTTCATTTATTACTTTTGATGGAAAATGGTGTTTAATGGCTCCAGAAGAGAATGGATAACACAAGTAGCCTGTCTTGAAAAGGATGCCTCTAACCTCTCCTCACTCATTTAAAGAGAATTAGAGGAGTTCAAATCATGGTTAAAAAAAAAAAAAAAAAAAAAAAAAAAAAAAAAAAAAAAATTAGGCAGTTTTCATGAGACACAGCCTGCAGCTACCAAAGCACACAAAGGTTTCAAACACCAAATTAATATGTAATTAAGTTTCCCCTTTCCAAATCTGTTTTGCTTCCATGTTTTAGCAAGGGAATAACAATTTTTAGGGAAGAGTCAGAGTCACACAAATTCTGAGATTTTACAGTGGCAGGTTTAGAGTTCTCCTTCTGCCCCAGAACAAACACACATGGAGATGCTTCATGAAATGGATGATTAGAGGATACCAGGTCTTCTCTTCCAAAATTTAGAACTGCAGACCACTTTCTCTCACAATTTCTCCTATACATTAATCAGGAAAGTGGCTTGTTCCCAAAAAGTTATTGTCTTTTCCATTTCCTTCTGCTTTGGCTTTTTATTGGAAAGGACATCTGATCTCCCTGTCTGACCAACACCAAATTTTATTTCCCTGAGATGTGTGAAGAGATGGGGCAGAAAACAAAGAAAAAAAAACCCAACAACTGATGTATGGGAAGAGGCTGGAATACCTACCAGAGGAAATGCTGGGGGGTAAAGATCCACCCCCTGCCACTGGATGTGAGGCCAGGATGCTATTTAAAAATCCTGCCCTCAGGAATCTCGAAAGAGACTTCACCCCAATGGTCGGGAAGGATCCTTTCAAAGAAATAAAAATGATCATTAATCAAATGACTTGTTCTCTGGCTGACAAAAGACGTTGACTGTTTAAAGAAAGAACAACCAAATCTCTGCAGAGTTAACAGTGGTGTCACGGGAACAGATCTCATGAAAAGCAGTTAAAAGCCTTTGTTTGCTTTTTAACCAAGTCATGCAATACACAGCTTTAACCAGAAAAAGGTTTTCTGCAGAATTTGCAAATGGAGAATTTCAGCACTTTGAGGAGCAGTAGAAAAATTTGGTGTTTCAACAGCGAATTTCACCTGTGGGATACTCATAATGCATTCCAAATGACTCCACCATAGAGGCAGGTTACAATTTTGTGTTCAAATCACAGACAGACCAGTGGAGGTGAGGCTGCACCAGCAAAGCTGTTTTACACCAGTATTTTAAAGCCACCTGAAAAAGGTCATGTCAGGCAAGGGGCAAAGGGGAACCAGAATTTGCAGCTAAAATACTGAATTCTGTGTCAAGGCAGCTCCACCAGTCAGAGCTTGTGTCACACCTCCCAACACATGTCAATACACTGATACAGGCAAAAACCAGGAGTATGGATGATGCCTAAAGAGTTTTAGCTTTTTAATATATTTTTCATATAATTATAACTTTTTGATTTTAGGCAATGTGGACATGGCCCCTTTCTGCTTTGCTATCACCAGAAGCTCAACACATTTAGTGCTTTCAATACAATATACTGTATATTCTTCTCATTGCCTACATCTACAGTTTTATTCCTGGAAACAATAATTATCTCATCCACCTCTTTTAAAGGAAATATTTGTGACATATCTACTGCAGTGGTGAGAAATGAAGATGCCTTAGGATTTGATTCACTGTTTCAGCTTTCAGCATTTGCACAGAGATCTGCAGACATCCTTTCAACTTCCTCATGTTAGTGCTCAGTGAGTGCCAGCCTCAAAGATGGATCTGAAATGACAGCTCTGCACATCTCACCTAAAAGCACAGGGTCAAGACCCTCCCACCTGGCAATAAATCTAAACTGACAATCAGAATAATCTGGGTATTTTTGCAAGTGCATTGAGTAGGCATACATTCAGAAAGTTAGACAATGGCAAGTTTATTTTCCTCACCTTGCAGGTACTTCATATTTGTTCTTTTAAGAGACAGAAAGCATCTTGATCTTTATACACAAGGAGATAAATAAGTGACCCTCAACAGTTGGGATGTTTTTTTCCTCTAATAAAAATATGGTGAGGAAAATTTACTCTCAAAACACATATGCACTTGCTGAATTTAAAGTAGCCTAAGAGAGCTTTGAGTTTTTTACTTTTATTTTTGAGGAGGAGTTCTAATGTTTCCCCTCAATCCATCTGGCCTTTAAATTTGTTAATTAGACATGCTGCAGTATGTGGAAAAGAATTAATTTAATTGGTGATCTAGATGTAGTACTTTCATATCTGATGGCTAAAGGTAAGTTTTCCCTCTGGACACTCAAGAGAAATCTTTGGCATTCCTATGAAAGTGTTTCCAAATTCCACGGCTTTTGCTTTAAAATATTTACAGAAGTCATTCTTGATAGACAAAATGCAGTACACAAAAATTCAACTTTAAATGGAAATTGTTTCATTAACTCCCAAGATGTTTGGTACTAAACAGCATCTTAAAACATAAAGGCTAAATAATGAACATGTGAAGACTTCCCAAATAGAACATTGTTCCTGTTTCAAAATATGAATTATACCAACCATAAAGTACAGCCACTGAGTCACACACCATATGTACAAACCTTTGGAAAAGCCAAACAGCTTCAGCTTCACAATTGACATTTTCCTCACTTTAAACGCTGTTAAATGGCAAATAACTCCAGTTTCTTAACAGCCCTACAGTAAGTTACTTTGTCATAGAAATTAATGAAGACAACTCCAAATTTATTTCATTTATTGTACATATTCAGAAATGAAAAAACCAAGGACCAGTGAATTTTAGAGCAAGTAAATCTATGAATACTAAGAAGAGAACTAAAAATTATTGGGGTTTTATAAGCAGCAAATAACTAAAAGAATAGATATAAATAACACTTTTCTCTCACACTCAAAAGCTAGGCTTCAGTTGCTTATGTCTTAATAGTTTGTTTCATTTGAGATGCTCTAAAAAAATCTGTGACATTCCCAACTGAGGGGCAGACATGACATGATCAGCAGGAGATTTACACTCTGAAAGTGGCAGTAAGAGGCAAAGCAGCAGATGGATATTTAAGAGCAGGCACTGAGTATCATGTTAGGCAACTGAATCCCATCCAGTCTCCTGTCACCTCAGAAATGCCTCTGACTAAGCAGAATTGAAGAGTTACAAGAACTAGACCTCCTTTAGTCTCTTCTAGAAGTCCACAAACACCTTCTGAAAAGGACAGGGTTGGTAACATTCCACCCTGACCAGTATCCATCAAGAAAAACATGAAGACAAATAAGAGATTAAAAGTTCACTCATCTTAAAACATACATGGCTCTAAATTAAAATACAGCCCCAGGATGAACTTTTTTTCAGCCCCAGGTGTGGTTTCTTCATCATGTGCACAATGTGGAAAAGGGTTTGAGACTTGATTATGTGATTTTATATTGGAAAGGTAATAACCACTGCAGATAAAGCAAATTAATTCTTGTTAAGCCACATCAATCACCACCAGATGGATGGAGCTTTGATAAGAGCTTTGGGCATTTACAGTGGTTTACAAGTTACTCAAATATTTACTTGTTTGCATAAACATTCATGAAATATTTGAACGAATTACAGAGAATCACAGAATGTGTAAGGTTGGAAGGGACCCCTGGAGTCAGCTAGTTAACCAGGTTTCTTGAGAAATTATGCCATTCTGTCAGTCCACATGATACAGAGACTTGTGCTTCCCACGGCTTCTGTTGTTTTCTGCAAAAATTAACACCTATTTTTGCAGTGGGTGCACTCACACTGATGCCTTAAGTTTCAGCTTTCATGTTTTTCAGATTCTGTGCTGCCCAGGGGTGCAGTTCTGAGCCTCATATTAAGTGCCAGTAAGTTCTCTTCACAGAGTAGGGAGACAAAACAAATCCTTTTCCTGCTGGAGACCAAGGACAATGGTTACAAGTTTTCAGGCCCAAAAGCATAAACAACAGTGGACTGAAGAGAGAAAACAAGAAAAACTAGACTTCATAATATGAAGCTGTAATTGGACAATTAAATAATTGCATTAATATGCAAATGGAAGAAAACTTATAAAAGTGTGAGATCTCGTGACCAGTTGTCCATTTTGTGACCATTTTGGGTCCACCTTGGGTGTAGCCTTAAAGGCCTTTTAATAAATATCTACTTTATTCTCTTAGCTCTGTCTAGTCTCTGTTCCAGGTCTGCCTTCTCAAGGCATCAACACTAATGGAAAGATCTTTCAGTATGAGATTCTAAACTGGGAAAAGCAGACAAGAATATTAAGCCAAGGTTCCTCAATGCCCTCAAATGCAGTTGTTATTTAGCAGCTAACAGTCACAGATTTATTGAGGAGAAAACCCCAACCTCTCCCTGCTCCACCATTACACACTATGAGCACTGTGTCACCTTAACATAGGAAACCACATCAGTTATAATATTAGTTGGAAAAGTGTGTTGAAACTGTAGAGGTCCATGGCAATACTTGGAATAGCTGACAGCTCATGAAGTATCCCCCACTTTCTGAGCCCTGTGATACCAGTTTATAACTCAGTGTAAATTCTTCTGTTTCACAATAATTAAAGCTAAGTGCCCGAGCTCAGAGGCAGTGGGGGAGTGCTGAATCAATTAGCCTGCCTTCCACCTTCAGCTGTTGTTCCTGGGGGAGTATCATCCCACAAATTGTGGAATTTGATAGGGAAGTAACTGGTACAGAATCCTAAACTGGCATGGGTTTAGCAGGATATTATCCCACTGAGCAGAAGGGTGGGAGAAGGTGGCTGGGCAAAGGAAATCCATATGCTTAGTTCAGCTCCAGAGCACAGACATTAATTCATACCCATTTATTGGCACTGCATGGTCACAGCATGGCCAGCCAGGAGGAGCAGCCACTGCTCCCAGCCCACATCCCACAGCCTTGCACCACCAACAAAACTGTGCCCTGTTCTTTGTCACTGCTGGTTTTCCTTATTTCAATACTTCAATATTTTCTACACTTCAATACTTTCTGCTGGTGGAATCGACCATTTAATGGTGCTGTGTACTTCTGAGCATCTAACAGCTACAAATTCAAAAGCAGCTCTTTGGCCATGTAATTTAACAAACTGGATTGAGAAGTTCTAGAGAAGTCACAATAGCCTTCTTCTATTTATTTAAACAAGTACCATCTCTTTATTGGCACTAGCCAAAGAATACATTAGTCTGTTGCTCCTTTCCCACAGACTTGGTTTGGAAAAAGAAAGGAAAAAGGCAAGGGTGATGTATTTAATGTAAAAAATCCCATTGCTATTTGATTCTGTATAGTCAGTTCTCTTGGTGCTTTCCATGCAGGGATTGGTAAAACCCAGCTAAGAGAAGAGAAAGTTCTCAGGAATTCAGCAGATGAAGGCTTTGGGGAAGTGAGGGCTTTAAGGAGCTTTTGCCTTCAGTTTGGCAGGAAGCAACTGGCTGTTTTCCTGCATTTCCATGCAGGGTGGGCTGAACATTTAGTAACAAAATACCAGGGCAGAATGCAGAAAGTTTTCGTGCTTCTGTATGGGGGAATTATCCAATTTTATCACTTAATGTCTGAGAGAAGACTGACTTCTGTTATGAGCCCTTCCCATTCTAAAATAAAACCTGTTTTTTTATTGTTACTGGTGTTTCCTTGGGGAAGTTAGAAGAGTTAGAGCATTTTTTCCCCCAAAATTATTTGAAATATATCCATTACAGAAACTACTGAAAACTGGTCGACTTTTCTCTCCCATGATTTTATTGATTTATCCTTCCTAGACCACCAGGAATGGCACATTACTTCATAATCTTTTATGAGGGAACATATGGAAGGTTTTTATAAGGAATGGCTTTATAAAACTTGGAAATTATGATGTCAGATTACAATTTTTAGAGCACTCAAAAGGCTTGACTTGCAATGGAAAAAAAATCCGAAGCAGGGAAAAAAATTATCCCTGATGAATTTGTTGGATCATGTTTTCAGTACATTTAGAAAGCATAAAAGTTTTTCAATGAATAATCTGGAGATTTAGAATATGCTCTAAATTTATTTTAGAGCTTTTTTGTTCATGGAAGCAAAGGCTGGTAAGAGTGGTATACCTAAATCATTACCTGAAAAATTCATACGTCTTAGAAAAATCTGATTTTCAAGATCACTAAATAATATTTTGCAATAGACATCACAAAATATTAGAGCATAACAAGAATTGACATAAATGACTGTGCTTAACCCCTGCTGAAATCACAGAATGGTTGAGGTTGGAAGGGACCTCTGGAAGCCACCAAGTCCAAGTGAACCATGTGAGGATTTCCATTACCTTGCAAATAACACAGTGAAACTCCTGAAGGCTGAATTCTGCTCTTAAACCAGTAAAACCAAACCTGCATTGTGCTGTGCAGAGGGAAATTTATACTCTCATGTTCAGCAGCAGATTTTCAAAGAGGTGGTCCCATTTTGTCTCCCCAGATTCCACCAGAGTAGTCGACATCATACTCACAAATAATTGTGTCACCCCTCAATGAACTTTCAAGATCTCACAGAGTCCTTTGACTGCCTTTTCCCGGTGTCTGGATTATTTATTTCCATGATTTTTGGGTTTACTTTTCAGTTAGATTTTAACTCTGAATTTCTTTCAGTTTACTGGTTTGGAAGTAGTGAAGCATTCCTGTGCTTTGTCTTCATTTCTGAGGAACAGACCCTTCTGGCCCAGATCTTGGGAAACATATATTCACATTCCTGCTTTTCTCTATCAAGTTCCCTAATTTCTGCTCCAGATTTAAATTTACAGGGTCCGTCTGGAAACATGAAGAAGGCAAACATTGGGCAGGGCAAACCTACTGTTCAGATCCTCACCCCTGATGAGTTTAACCTTGAGATCCTGGTGAAAGACAGTGCTTCCCTACAAAGCTGCACTCTCATTTCTTGTCTGGCAGATGGGAATAAATCCAGAGGTAGGAATATTTACACAGAATGAGACTATTTTAGAAAACCCCAATTATAACAACTTCTGGCTTTACATATGACTTCTCTGGGACAAAAAAGCAAATGCTGAAAGAAGCTTACAGTTCCTAAGGAGGAACTGATGTAAGTTACAGAATATTTGGGGAGAATATTAACATCTAATTTAATTTCCCTTGCTGCTTCCAGACAAACAGGTGATTTAGGGGGGAAAAATGAGGGAATTGCTTGAAAAGAGTTCTACAAACACTACAGGCATTTATTTTGTGATGTGTTAAATGTCAATGCACGCTGAAGTTCTTGTTGCTGGGAAGATTGGTGTGACAACATTAATATGATTAAGGCTTTTAACAGCAATAACAACTGCTGTGTTGAATCATCTTTGTAGACTTAAATGGAATAGAAATGGAAATACTGAGCTTCTATGGGATAAAACTATCTGTGCATGCTTAAGCTGTCTACTAAATAAGTATTTTTCAGTCCCTGCTAATCTGAAAATAGCTTTAGCACAATGCTAAATAAGAACCTGAAATCTTTATGTGTTCATAGGGATGTATGATACCCAGAACACTGCTACAAGCACTGTATGCTGTACATTTGGATTTCATTATCATGCATTCATTATCAGATGAAAACAAAATACTTTAAAATTACAGTTTTCATGGTAGAAGAAAACAAAGCCTGCAATATCAGCTGAAACCTTTGGGATATATTTTGTATACATCATTATTTCATGGAATTATGAATCCATTAATAATTAGCTGAATTATCATTTCATCACCCACTTTTTTTTTTTTTTTTTTTATATTGGAAGGAAAAATCCAAGCAAGCATTCTTGTAATTTGGAATTCTTCATCCTTTAAGACAGGAGATTCCCTTGTGAAATGTTGATGGGGCAAATGGGATGGTTAAGGAGTTCCAGAGGCTTGTCATTTTCAGCTGCCTATTTTCATAAAAACAGAGATTTGGCTTTAGTTTTGTGTTTCATGTTTAGAAATTGCAGTAAGTTTTAATTTATTGAGTGAAGTACCTTTTCATGGGTGACATCTGAAGATGAATGTGTTGATGAAGCCTGCTGTGCATCCTGCAGTTCTGCAGCTAAAGCTCTGATTTTCTCCTCTTTCAGCCTTGTTACCCTGCTACAGTATGAACCAGGGGTGGGAGACAAACCCTCCCCACTTTAGACAATAATCAGTATCACTGAAAAAGCCTCACTGTGTTCAGTTGTAAATACCCCCTTGGGGCTGAGTGATTTTCTGTTGAACAAATGCAGAGTGTAAACTGAGGATTCCTTTTGCTATTTCACATTCATACCATTCACAATTCACTGTGCAGTAATAGCATGGAAATAAAGCCCACAGGTTTGATTTCCTTCCTTTTAACAAACACCAAGTGATTTCCTCAAATAAAAAATGCCAGGATTAGAAGTGGAAAGATGTCTGTCATTACCAGAACTGTGACTTGGAATGAACTCTTTAATTAGAAGTGGATGAAAAGCTGGTTTAGATTTACAAATCTCTAGGTTAGACAGAAAATCCTCTTTCCTCAGTGAAGGTGTCCCAGCCCACACCTGGGAAACCAAGGTTGTGGCAGGTCTCTGATGAGCTGAGGCACATGAACAGGAATTCTGCTCTCTTTTTTGAAAAATGCTACTGACCAAAGAAAATTAGCTGTGCTTGTTAATTGTCTTCTTGTTGACACCAGTGTATTCAGAGCTCAAAGACCACTTGGTGTTCAGTGAGTGCCCTGTGGTAAACCCTCTCTCATCTCATTTTCCGTGTGCTGGTTTTGGCTACAGTGACTCTGCCAGGATGAATGCTGAGCAGTATTTGTTTACTTAGGCTATGAAGTCACATTTTTCAATGCTTATAAAGGCATTCATTGAAAATTGGAAGCAAATTGCCAGTCTTACCTGAAATGCTCATATGCTGAAGAATGTGCTCAACTAAAGCAGAGAGGAAAAAAAAAGCAGAGAAAGGAAAGAGGAGACACTCTTTTCCAAAGTGGGTAAATTAATTATTGTCAGTCTAGGGAAATATTAATAAATTTCTGTCGTTTCAGGAAGAAAGATAATCAATTATGTGAATTCTAGCAACAGTACAGTGGTTTGTTTCAGATTTTTACTATTATAAAAATTCTGTACTATGCTTCTCTAGATAAAATATTGAAATGAAGTCATTATCAGCTAAATTTATTTGCTTTCAAATTTTATTCAGCAGAAATTACCTTGTTAGAGTTTAGTTGAAAAATGACAATATTTACAGATGGATGTTGTTATGAATCTATTTGAGAATGCCTGACTGAATGCATTTGCTTCTGAAAATGTGTTCACAGGATTGTCATTAATGTTTTGTGCTTATATTTAGAACATACTTAAATTGAATATTCTGTAACTCCACACCATCTATTATGATGTTTTAAAATCATATTCTTTTCCTTCCCATGTTGCTTCTCTCTTTCAATTGTGTCTCCCTTAACAGCTTTATCATCCTCTCCTGATTTAAAAGCACTATGTTTATCTGTGAAGGAATGTAACATTTATGAAGGAGTATTTTTTTGCAAACTGATTTTCCAACCAGGAGTTTGGAAAGAATCCCAAACACTTTGCATCTAAGTTATTTATTCTTCTGGAACCAGAACTATGTATGTATTAAAAATCAGAAAGATAATTATAGTCAGTGAAATAGTTTCTTTTCCTCACATCTAACTCTCATGTTGCCATAAAATACAATATCAGATACTTATATGAGAAATTTACCAGCCCATTTTTCAATTCTTCTTCGTGATATGAATCTGCTGTTAAAGATATCTTAAGCTTGTTGCTTTGCATTAGAAATTCAGGAGTGAGCCTTAAAGCTGTAGGAAATATCACAAGGCAAGCTTTTGCAGCAGAGGTTTGTTTGGAGAGACTAGACCTGGAGGGTCTATGGGTAATAATAAACAAAAATATTAATAAATAATACCAAAACCCAATAGTGGTTGCAATTGAAAAACCACACACATTTGAAAATGAGTAACACAGTTTACATTTAAAACAGGTTTTTCCTGCTTACCAGAGGAAGGTTTATAGCAGGATGCTCTGCCTGGAATGGGGTAAACCAACTCCAACTATGCCCTGAGTATGCAGAGTTATCCCCAGCCTTTTCCCATGCTCAATCACTTGTACATTTACCAGTGTGCTTTTGACTCTATACAGAAGAACAAATGAATGTACACTTATCAAAATAAATCAACCAAATACAACTTGTGAATTGAGATTATTGATTGCTTTCTACACACTCTTTAACCCCCTCACTCCTTTGGCTGTCAGCTGCAATTGCCATTGTCATTTATAATTGCTCTCATTGTTGCTTTTACGGTTTTCCTGCACAGGCAACAGATCAGCCATGTTGTGCAGCAAATCTGTCAGCACAATGCAATCTTGTCTCCCCTTGATATTCATTGATCTTCTGGTTGCAGTTGTTAAAAAAGCCCCAACCCTTCATACATCTCCTGCAAACTCTAAATATCCTGCCCTTTAACTTACTCTACCATATCCTTCTTTACTTTCATAGTGAAGGAAGAAATTGCATATTGTATTCAGGTATTTCAGATGAAAAAGCTATCATCTGTGGTTAATAATGATGCTAATTAAGAAAAATGATGACCATGCATTCCCTTCAAAAGAAAAAGAAAAATAAATGGTCTGGTCTAAATAAATATCTTATCTACAGGACTTTGTCTTTTTAAGGCTGTTAGCAGGAATAATTTTTGTCACCTATTTTTTTACTAGAACCACATCTCATGTCAAAGTATCTGAATATCTCTGAAAGTCAGGTCCTGTGTGTCTGAACACAGACATCTGAAGGCAAAGGATCATGAAGAAAGTGAAATCCTGTTTCACAGCTGTAACCTATGAAAGCAGAATTATGGAATTTAGTTATGTTAGATAGTGTACCCTGGTCAGATTAAGCTGCTGTTAACAGGGTGTTACTGCTTGACTGTTTGACAATGTGCTTTTTCTTCACTGCTTATCGTCCTGTGAAAGATGCAGCAGCAGAATTGACAGTCATGATGTATGGTTTGCTAACTGCAAAAAAGGGAAAAGCAGAACTCAAAAATGTGCCTGATATGAACTGCAGGAAACCAAAATGGCCTCTTGATTTTTTGGAACAAAATTCTTAAAATGTAATGCATGAAAGATAAATTTAAATTTTTCCAGAGGGCTAAAAGCTGATTTCTTCTAAGTATATGTCATTCAGAAGGGAGTATTGTGGATTCTTAACTTGTGCCAGCAACCTTCAACACATGGGTGCAGGGTGGTTTGCATGTGTAATTTGAAATGTCCACATGCATGCATGTGTAAAAATAGCTCAGGACTATCAACATTAATTACATTTTTCCCAGCACCACTCAGGAAGGGTAACCAATTTTGCAAGAAGGCTACAAATCACAGAATCACAGAATGTGTAGGTTGGAAGAGACCTTCAAGATCATCGAGTCCAACCCAGCCCTGACACCTCAACTAGGTCATGGTATCAAGTGCCACATCCAGTTTCCTTTTAAACACATCCAGGGATGGTGACTCCACCACCTCCCCAGGCAGACTATTCCAATATTTAATCACTCTTTCTGTGGAAAAACTTCTTCCTAATATCCAACCTGTATTTCTCTTGATGCAGCTTAAGACTGTGTCCTCTCGTTCTGTGATACTTAGTGTTGTATGTGGTATGTGCACAGCTCTAACTTTCAGCTCTGAATTTTGGATGATACTTGAATAAACTGAGCTCATAAATTTGGTTAACAAAGCAGGTGGTGGCTGTGGGTTTTGTGTTAATTTGATGGCCACGCCAGCCCTGGATTCAGTATGTGCTGCAATATTTATCTATGAATAAGGATACAAAGGAAAATAAAGGGAGTGAGCCAAATTTAAATTTACAGCTCCACTTACTGAACAATTTATAACACAGCTGAGATCCTGCTCTTTTGTCTGTCAGTATGTGCACAACTACAATATTATTTTATCAGAAAAATTCAGCTTTATACTCAATGCCATGTAAAGTCCACTGGCTCATATGGCACACATACAGTCTCACCACCACAGTGCACTGTCCACAAACAACATTTAAACTTTGCAGAATCATGCTCCCTGGGAGTACAACTTCACCATCCATGACCAAAGTAAGAATATTGTCAATATTGCCACAAAAGTGGCTCAATCTTTTTGTGTAGCAACAAAACACACAACATTACATGTACAATAAACACATGTGCTACAAAATATGTCACCTTCTGAAATGGATTCTGAACGTCAGTGAACAGGTGGGAGAAAAGGGCAACATTAAATTCATTACAATAAAGGCTCAAAGGCCTAGAGCACAATGTCTTGGCTGAAAAAAGAAGAATTCATTAATTCCTGAATTTCTGGAGGGAAAAAAAAGGTAAGCTATTAAGAGCTTCATATGGTAAATTCCAATGAAAAGGATCATGCTGCTGCTTTGCCTCCCTCATGGACAAGGAAAGGTGCACTGATTTTAGGGCTTTTGTTGCACTGAATGGGTTATATACAATAATTTGAAAAGAAACTCAATGATTAAAGCTTTAAATTTGATCTGCAAATGAGTGTCTGAAGATTTCAGAATTGCAATACCCTTCACAATCTGAAAGCCATTAAATCAAAACAGTGAGGAGACAATAAGGGAGTCATAAGTGTCATTCCAAACCCAGGCTTGATATCTGAGGATGTGAGTTTACACAGAACCAGAGGTCCAGGTGCTGTCTCCATTTATCCTCCTTTTGTGAAGGGACTATTTTGAAAACCCTTCTGGAGAATAAAAATGTACATAATGCTGTCAAAGAAAATGAATGCCTTAAAAGGATTCCTCTTGTACATATGACAGGTATGAACCCTTCAGTAGTCAAAATTTGGAAACTGAAGCAATTTCTTAGAAATCATTTCTAAGAATTGGAAGCTATTTAGGGTAAAGCTTGTGGAGCAAGGGAACAAAATGATTATGAATGTAATAATGCCCTTGCATGCATTGACATTTTTTATTGAACCAGTATTTCATAGTACTGATTAGGTTTTGCTTTAAACTATTGTATAAGACACAGTCAAGCAAAACTAAAAATTCCATTCTGGATTTCTTCCAGTACAGTTACAATAGCCAGGGTTCTTTTTTCATGCCTTTTGCAGATATAGTTATGCAGCCTGATTTTTTTCTCTAGGCATAGCTTTAATTTAATTTATAGACTTTTCATGGAGAAGCTTCAACATGATGTAGAAGTGAAGACACACCTTACTTCTCTAGAGCCCAGCTTTAGTGTTGGTCACATGTGTTTGCATGTGAAAGGAAGAGAAGGAAGTTATTGTTCTTGTACCTGTTTATGAAATAGCAGCAGCTTGACCACAGACATAAAATTCACCTGGGCATGCCCTGGCACACCCAAAAGTGCTCCCCAAATGATCACTGTGCTAACATGGCTTCAAGGGAAACAGGGATGTTTCTATGAAGTGCCCAAGCACCTATGATACATTTGTGAGGCAATCAAGCAGTCTTTGCAAATAATGGTGATGCTATAACAAAACCAAACAGGAGTAAAGTTTCCCTTGTGAGTTCTGGTTAGCAACACAAGTGGATCCAGATTCTGTGCCACAGTGTGTTTGCCTTGGCCCAGCAAATTGCCCTTGAGATGAACTCCCTGCTAACAGAAAGCCTGTGCTACAGCTACTGTTCTGCCTACTGCTCTCTGTGATTAGGGGTTGCAGCAAGGACAAATGAGAAATGAAGCAATAAGAAAAGGGAATTAAAACTCTGTTTCAGACCTACTTTTGAGCAGGCTTAGCTTAGCATTTCTTTCCTCCTGTACAGTGCATATTCCACAGCAATTTTGAAAACAGCATAATTTAAAAGTTAACATTTGCTTAGCTGGTAGCATGAGATAAAAGCTCTCATTTGCAGTGAGGAGGAGAATTTGTTATTGCCCCAGTCAATAGCTATTGACCTGCTACAGCACTTCTGCTTATTACAACCAAATCCTTTTTCTTTTGTGTTCAGTAGTCAATGACTCTGTAATGGAAGGCATTGCTTACAAATTGATGCAGTATCTATCAGCAACAGCTAGAAGTTAATGACGAATGGTTACACAGAGGAAAGCATGTGCTAAGAACAGCAGTACACATCTATTAATCAAATTTACTGCATCTGATGTGCCTTTATAGCTTAGAGGAACTGTAATGCACATCAGATAAATAGTTTCTGCTGTTATTAATCAAAGTTTTAGCACAAAACACCTTTTATTCATGCTATCAATACAAAAATTATTTGCCTAGGACAAAGTATTGTCTGACTTTTAAAGCACACCTTTCAGTTATATGAAATTTACATTATATGCATTTTTTTCAGTTATATGAATTTCTAGGATTTGGCAATCCTAGACGTAGTACTTTGGCAGGGGAACTGCTCTCCTCCAAGCTGTAGTCATGTTATTCTCTAAATACCCCAGATGGGGCAGTATAAATTCAAGGCAACACCCTAAAGACAAAATGGGAAGAGCAGAGTGCATGTGTCCATGATGGCTCAGTCTGCCTTCAGCAAGGTTTGGTTGAGACAATGATTAATTTTGAAAATAATATACCATGAGCTTTTTAATTCATTAATGGAAAAAGTTGTCATTACATGCACGTTAATTAGACTTTTTAATAATTAAATGGTAACTAGGTATTTCAGCCTTTCAGAAAGGTCCATAACACCACTACACCTGCTGGATTTCAGAGGCAAAGGATCCCTCTTGGCAGCTGCAACAGTTATAAGGAGCAAAACATTTCAAAGATTATTCTGGGCTTTTCATCAATCATTTGGAGTACGCAACAAGCTATAAAGAGTTTACTTATTTTATTTCTTCAAAGTAGGAAATTCATCTCTTCTGGTACCAAAATCAGTAAATCTCAATCAAATAAATAAAGGCACTTTTGTAAAAAAATAACATTTTACCTGATGATTTGACTTCATTGTCAGCTCAGTTACATTTACGGGATTTTTCCACTTGCCCATAAGCAAACTCTCCATTCTATTTCATAAGAACCTGTAAAGACTTCTCTTGAATGAAGGTAATTGTTATTAAAAATAAAAATGAAACATTTCAAATTTAAAAGAGACAAGCTATGCATTTCTTATTAGGGTCCCAAACCTTGCAGTATAGACTGTCAGTGATTTAGAAGATTGCTGAGAGCTGTAACCCATACTGAATGAGGAAATAATGCTTCATTTCAATACTGAATGATACAGAATAGCATAAAAGCATTAAGGAAAGGCATTAGGGACTTACTTTTTGTAACAACTCCTTCAAGACGAATGATATTTGGGTGATCAAACTGGCCCATGATACTGGCCTCCCTCAGGAAATCTCTCCTCTGCCTGTCCATATAACCACCCTTTAGAGTTTTAATGGCAACAGGGATCTCTCTTTTTCCTGGTGTCTTCAGGCGTCCACTGCATACTTCTCCAAACTCCCCTTAAACAGACAAAATACCTGTTCAGTAACTCACAGTGCCTGTACAGAAAAATACTCAAGGAACTCACGCATCCCATAGAAGTGGGCAGAGAAATAAATGATGGAATATTAAAATTGATGAGTGTCATCACATCCTGGAAAATCGAAATATTCATCTGTACTTCACAAGAAATGATCACCTTTCCTTTCCTATCACCTTTCCTCTGTGCCACAGCAGAGATCATGGCACCTTGTACTGTGCCTGCAAAAGCCAAACCTTCAGCCCTCCCCACTGTGGCTCATC
This sequence comes from Zosterops lateralis, assembly GCF_965231275.1. Taxonomy (NCBI): domain Eukaryota; kingdom Metazoa; phylum Chordata; class Aves; order Passeriformes; family Zosteropidae; genus Zosterops; species Zosterops lateralis. Next base: position 106,097,676 of record NC_139763.1, on the reverse strand, counting down.
TTGCTTTCCTTTGAGACCGAGCATTGGTATCAATATGTTTGGGATATATAACAGAGGAGGAATGTAATGACACTTGGGCTTTTATTCCACTGATGATAAAACATCTATGTAAAATATCTACTGGCAGAAATATTTATCTCTAGGGATGAAATGCACTAAGACCTGTATGTTAAGAAAAGCCCTCAGACTATCAGAACACTTGATTTTCTTTCAGCTACAGAAAGCATTTAAAAAGTACTTTCTGCTGTTAGGACCTAGAAAAACACTTGCATGTGATTTATTAAAATGGACTTCCACACCCACTTGAAATTAATGAAATATTCCCCTGTTCAGACAGCCAAAGGCCAACAGTTCCATAAAATTTGGAATTGTGTAGTGAGAGGAATCTGAAAACTTGTTTTCCCTGATGTTTCCCTGCGTATGTAGGGCCTGTGAAGGATCTATGTCTGCCTGCATTCTCCTTACACATTTACTAATTAATTCAGTTTGTATAGAAACCACCATTTTCTTTTGATCTTGAAGTCACCCAGAAGTTATTTAGAGCCCCTACCAAACATAATCTTGGATGACTACAGGTCAGTTTTCCATGGGTCATAATTCAATAAATGAAAAACAATGTTCACAGAAATATTTCAGAGCATTTCTCATTGCATGATGCTTTCACAGCAAATCTAGATGTTTCACCTCAGTCATTCTGAAATCACAACTGCTAAAAATCAAAAAGCAAGTAATGAACAGATATATATTTAACTGGGGATTGAACACTCCATTGAGTACTGTCTGTATTGGTTTTCCCTAAACTTTAAGGACAAAAGTAAACAAAATAAAGGAGCTCTATTCTATGACAGTGGACCTTCAGACACAAAGCAAAACTAGAAGAGAGGTATCTTAAAGGCACAACCTTCACTTCAAAAAATTATAACTCCTTGGTGTTACAGGATTAGAATGGATATTGTCACAAGACTTTTATTTTATTAAGTTCTGTTGCTTCCACTAAAACAAAGTAAAGTTTTATTAGTCAATGAGATCCAGGAAGAGTGAGATTAAAAGAAGAATTTCATAGCTTGTCTTTCACTTCAATGACAGAGGCATCAAAGTGCAGGAGTACAATTAATACATGCTGAACATAATCTCTGAATAAATTAGCACCTTCCTCAACAGCTAAAAAAAGCCAAGTGGTCCCAGATCTTTGTACAGTTCCTCTCACCAATTTATTTCTACTTAATTTTAAAATATATAGTAAAGATGTGTGCAAATATAAGATACGTGAAAAAGATATGTCATTAGAGTAATGCTCTGGGAATCTTTTGACAAAAGGGGAAGTTCTGTGAGGATTTTCCTGTATGATTTTGCTCCTTTCACCTTTAGAAGGCTCTCCTTAAAACTTTGCTTGCCTGACTACTTGCACTGAAAAGCAGTAGATAATTTGGACTTGGGAATTACTCTCATAAAAGAAAGTCATGAAACCTGAATGTTTTCCAGGAGACCTGGTCTATCAATCTTCTATTCAGTGACATGTTCAGTAGGAGCACAACACCTCTCTAAAGCCATGACCTTATTGCATCTTGCTGCTTTTTCAAGCTTAAATGCCTAAAATGAGAAAAATTTCCAATTTCTTTGTCTTGATGAAGCAGTGAAAAGCAAAAAATACTAGAGCCTTCATATTGAGATTTTAAAAGAAATTTTATGGTTGATAAATCCGCAGAATTGCAAAAGCTCAGTTTAAGCCTAATTTGGAAAGCATAGGTCATAGAATAAACCATTTTGCTACTACAAGATTATACAAAATTATTACAGCTTCAGAATTTCATAAATAATGGCATTCATCCCTCAGGGACTGTAAAAGGCTGCTACCAAGTGCTTTTTAAAATGACTTAAACTGAAGGAGGCAGCGGAACAACTTCCAATTCCAAGATTTATTACCTGTACAACATCCAAAGCAGGGGAAGGAACCCCTGTTTCTTTCACCCTTTTTTTTTTTGGATGCCTGATTTGGAAAGGTATAAAGAAATTTCCCTCCCCTTGAATATTGGGATTGATAAACTGGTGAACATTAAGACTACCAGCAGGTTTTTTGTGACAGGATGTTAAACTTGAGATCATCAGCTCACAGAACAGACAGTTCCCACATTTAGAAACTCAAGGTGTATAATAACTTCTACTTCTGTTTTGGACTAGATGGAGATCAATGGTATAATTTAAAGCATTGAATTATTTACACTGAGAGTTTGACAAGATTTCACTCCAGAGTAGCTTTTCTACACTTCTGTTCAGATAAAGAATTTTCTATGTTTTTAAAGTCAAAGGGGAATGTTTTCAACCAAAGGGGTTTTTAAAATCTAAGAATCTCATTCTCACTGCTCAAGTTGGAAGATAAACAGGATAAATGTTGACCCTGCAGCAGCTGAGGTTCATGACTGCATGTGTAATAAGTTGAAGCTAAGAGCCAGATGTCAATGAAGTCAACATTTTTCCTTGCTCCAAGGGAAAAGGCTGATGACAACTAGAGAAAAAGATAGAGACTACTGCCTGTTCACTAAAATAATCTCTATTTCAAAACCAGTAACTTCACCCATCTTACTGTGTATTATGCAAAAAGGAGCTAACTGAGCAGTCTAGACATTTAATCTGTGCACACCACACAGCATTCAGCAGTGCATATGTGATATTGAAAGTGAAACAGGAGTAGTCAGTCACTCAAAAGCCTGATGTGCAGCCTGGTATTACTGCATGGGACCAGAACAAATGGTCTTACAGCACAGACAGTGGCTGCTGATAGAACTGAAAGGTCACAGCACCAAATACAGCTCAACTCAATTCCCCATTTCAGTGTTTACACTTGGGGGAGAACTTGCAGGTGATTTAGATCACGCAAAGAATATTGTCTGCTGTGGGAAAACCTGATGTTGGTATCTTCCTTGAGTTCCAACATTTTAACAAAGAAAATAGGAGGATAATTGTAAATCTTAAGACAGATTTGACAAAGTACTTCTGGGAATTCATTCCTTGAAGAGGTGCTGAACCCTTAAACCAAACAGCAAGAAGAGATGGGGCAGAAAAAAGTGCATGGGTGAGATACAATTACCAAATACTTTAAAATATAACTTGGGTATAGAGTTAGGTTAGAGTTAAGCTGAAAAAAGAAACTGACTAAAAATACTTACCTTAAGTGTCACAGCCATTGGAACTACAAGTAGTGAATTATCAAGAACCTTTGGACATGAATTTTTCCATTGAAAAAACAAACTAGAAACTGCTTTCAGGAGAAGAACAGTTTTAAAAATATCATGACCAGAAGTACTAGAATTTTTTTTTTTTTCAAGTATTTGTGATTTTCCACTTTGGCAGTTCCAAAATGAAATCTTTTGGTTCTTGAAAGGAAATAATTTTTGCTTGAAAAATTAAAGTTACAGAAATTAAAAATGAGAATTATTGGCAAAAAAAAAAAGTTTAAACAGAAAAAATTTAGAAGTGCATCTATTAATTGACTTGTTAAAAGATATTAATGTTTCATTTTGGAGAAGATGTTGATTTTTAGTTTCACTTATGTGAAAATTGTAAACATCTTTTAAAAGTAATTCTCTAGTAATAACAAATTCATTTTATATCCATTTGAAACGTGCTATACAGATTTAGAGAGAATGCACAGAAATCTTTAGGCCTGCTGAGAATTATACTGATATATCCCTAAGCAGATACTGAAGAACTGTGTGGGAGTTTGGACTCTCCCTGCCTCAACCATGGTACTTAACCTGTATTTTGTATGCATGGAAATGAGTTTAAATTTCATTGCAACCCATTTGCAAGTCTTGTTAGGTGAGTATTTTTGAAGTTGAAAAATTACACATGTAATTTTAGAAAATAAAAACCATAAAATAAAGCCCATAAAAATAAAATATCTCAAAGCATACACTTCCATGCATACAAGAAAATGGAGAGAGAAGCTGAGAGCTTTCATAAATGAATTAAGCTGAGATTAAGGATACAATTTTAATCTGAAACAAAACAAATAATCCTTGTCTGTTGTATTCAACTGAAATCAGCACTTACACAGATGTGGAATGTAGCTCAATCTGCTTTATAATCTAAGACATCAATATCTGGAGTATGTCTGAAGAAAAGGAAGAAGTAGAAGAAAGCAAACTGAATGTTTTCTGCAGAGGTCAGCCCTCTGGGGGCTCTCCCAAGCTCATAATTCCAGAGGTGAACAGCTCCAGCTACAGATGATGTGGCCTAAGCAATCAGGTAAACTGGAGTACTCCAGCACTATGGACTGCAATGTGAACCAGAATTTCCTCTTTTACTTTCAGGTGGATAGTTTCTCTCTCCTGTCTGCTACCACACCTGGTTTTATTTCTGCAGAATTATTGCACAACATTTTCTAGTGCATGAAACACTTCTTAGCAACACTGGGGGCATTTCCATGTTATCAGTGTAGTAACGTATCATTAAATGAGGAGTTTAAACTGAGATACACCCGTCCTTTCTAGAGTGACTAAAACATATGAAACAAATACAAAAAAGAAGGATTACAGGGCATCATCTTTCATACTGTCTACATCCTATCAACAGGTCTTCCTCTTTTCCCTCTCTGCCAGTGATCCTTCTCCAGACAGAAAAGCCTCTCCCAAGCCAGCCTCTCCTTTTCCTCCCTCATACTCTTCTAGTTTTCTATCTGAGAATACTTTTTTCTCAGTTGTCTATATTCAAAACTTGTATCCCCACAAAAAAAGATTCTGATCTAATTTCACCCTCAGTGACCAAGAATACGTGACAATAACTATGGCACATGTTGAGTGACACAGTGTTTTGAATACATCTGGAAAAAAACCCCAAACCAACCAACCAGCCAACCAAAAACCCTGAAAACCAACAACCTCTCCCCCAAAAAAGCCACAAAAAACCTCCCCAACAAACCAGGCAAAAAAATCAATCCTAGGCAAAAAAACTGATAATGAATTAATATCCTAATGCTTGTGAAAAAACAGTATTGCCATGCCCAGAGGTTTTTTTTTTTTTACAGTAGGTATAGTTTTACCTGCCCCAATGACTCTTTCAATACGAATTCTTGAAGGATCAATCTCCTTGGCAAACTCATGGACAGCAAGAGATGGGTCTTCATACGTGTCTGGATCTATGTATGTTTTGAGCCCTGGGAAATGTACTGCAAGAAAGAGAGAATAAAAGGAATCAGGATCTCCTTGATATTCATGCATTGCAACAATAGGGTGTTGTTTTTTGAGGCTTTTTTGATTAGACAATTGAAAGGACTTCCAGGTTTAAGATTTCAGAACCCAGCAGAAGCTCTGGTCACTTGAAAAAGGGTCTGCAGAGACACCAAGTGAGAGCTCAATGATATGGGGGAAAGCATGACCTCGAAACAACAGTGATTATCGCCAAAGAAGTTCCCCTTTGCTGCTCCTTGGGCAATTGAGGCAATCTGTCCTTTACTATGAAAACAGTTGTTTCTAGTTCACTCCTTTCATTTAGGAGTGGATGGCTGAACATCCCGTTTTGCCAAACAGGTCAAATCTTTGATTTCCTTTTCTCTAAGGATGACTCCTGGAGGGCTGTGCTGCTCTGTTCTCTTCTGACCAGCTGGAACAGCCAGAGAGGCAGGTGCAAGATGACAACAAAAATATCCAAATCCATTTTCAAGATAATTTCTGTCTGTTTCCTTGGAGATGACCATGGCAGTAGTGGGTTGGTGCCAGACTGCTTTGGCAGGCTCCAACAAGCTGTCATTTCCTGGCATAGCTGGCATCCCTTGTGTTCCTGAGTACAGCCTGTTCAAGAACTTGTGTTGTTTCTTCTGCACTATCTGGATGGGAATTCTTTCAGGCTGTTGCCATATCATGATTAAGTTCTGGAAAGCTTTCAATCCTTTATCAGAAGTTGATGCTAATAATCCATCCATTTATCAGGATAAAAAGAGGCATCTGCAGCTGGGTCCAGAGAATCCCTTTAAAAAGAATGAAGCATTTCTCAGCCTTCTTTCTCCTCTCAGTTAATAGCTGAGTCTAAATCAGTAATTCCTCTTTATTCTTGGTTCTGTGGAGCACATATATGAGTAGAGACTTGCCCCCTCCAGTGTGATGCTGAGATCACTACAAATGAATGGGAAGGCTCTGGGATGAAGCTCTGTGTCAACATGAAATACAGTCATCATTTACCCTGGCCTGAAAGACACTGAGTGAGGCTTTTTTCAAATTCAGTCACGGTCTCAGAGGCATATATCAAACTCTCCAGGAGGAGAGTTTTTGTCTTCTTTTATTTCTGGCCATGTTTGGAAACAAATGACAAAACCATCTTTCTAGGCAGTATATTTTATGGGCAAATGTGCCCTTTTCCTTGACAGAAAGAGACACTTGGCTTGATATGGTGGTGTCACCTGAAAAAATATTTTATTTCTGGTAATTTCTGTGTTGATCATAGCATTTCCAGAGATGTTATCAAATGATGAAAGAATAAAATCTGATATCCTTTGAATTAATAATAAAAAATAGATTTAAATTGCTACTCTAACAGAAAACAGTAAGACAACTAATTTAAAGTAGATAGCTAAACCAAGCTATATAAACTAATTACTACCCATGAGAGATCACCAGGATTTTCTCTCACTGTACTGATCAGTGAGCAGGAACGTGAGGGAAGACAACCCATTCCACTTCTTATTTCTTGGGCGGCTGAAAGTGTAGATCCCTAAATCCAAAGAGAACTAGATACAAATATGTCATACAGTCACAAAGAGAGGAATTTTGACCCAGAAATTCAGTACCCAGAACAACTGAGAATTCAAAGAAATAAACCTGAAAACCTGCTAAATATTATTATCTGAATAACCCCAAACCCTTTAATAACTAGAATAGATTTAGTGAAATTGCAAACAAAAATAAAGACTATTGATGATGCAGACGATAAGGAACTACTCAAATAACCAGATTAAAACATCAAGGGCAAAAGTTGTTCAGGAAACATTCCCTCATTTAAAACATGATCTAGATATTATATAGTGTTGAACTACTTACAGTGTCCATTTTGCAAATGAGCCCTTCTTTTCTCCTCAGATTTCATTTTGGCCTTTATGTACCACTGGCATCTTTCAAGAAAAACAAGTGAGGTTTTAAATAAAATCCTTGCCATGCATAAAACAGATCTACACTAAGTTTTATCTGCAATCTTATGAAATCCAAATTCTTTGCATTTGGAATATATATTTACTTCTGAATCTAAAGAGAAAAATAAGCATGACAAACTACAAATAGATTATATACAAAGAAAAACAGATCATGGTTGATTGTTTAGCATGACTAGACCTGAGTTTAAGTTTATGTGATACTTTTTTTTAAGTTTGACTTCTCCAAGGAACTCTGATACTTCAATAAATTATTACTTTCCCACATTCCCGCTTGTGTACATGGGCCTGTGGTAATTGAATTTATCCCATTAACTTTCGTATACAGTGGGTAAAATACCCTCTCATTTTCTTCATAATAGAATTGTAATGACTTCACCATATCTCATTAAAAAAAAAATTCACATCAGGATCCCTTTTTTCTCTTTTTTGCTGAGTGGCTCTGTGCAGTCTGAGCTGCTCAACATTGCCTACCTGCAGGTCTGATAATGCTGATTTAGGGGGTCAAATGGCATGACCAACTGTTTCAGTCAAGAAAAACCAAAAAATTTGCTCTTGGTCTTAAAGCTCTTTTTCACTCACTGAGCAGCCTAAAAATTACTATTTAGAGGGAAATCATTTGCTTTAAGGGATAGTAAAGGGTTGTTGAGGCTCTGATGCCAGTGGAGAACATCGGACACGCAGTTCCAAGACCAGCTTGAAAAAAAGAGCCCATCTTCTGTGTGAACGTTAACAGCATTATGAAATTAAATAAAAATAATTACCGTCAGTATATCCATACTAGCAGTGGAGATCTATGAGGAACAGGTGAACACACCCACCTCACTTCAATGGTTTGTTTAAACTGCTGAAACACAGCAGGAACAGTCCCAGGTTCATCATACAGGTGATGATGAGGAAGTTAAGGGCAGAAACTCCAGAAGCTGATGTACCCTTGTGGAGGGAAAGCAAACCTGTGGATTCTCACACTCTGTGGAAACCTTGAGATTGAACACCAGTTGCTGGGACTCCCTGAGGATGCCAGTGCCATTTTTAGGACCTGAACAAGTTGTCTGTAGGGTGCCACCTGTCCAGAGCCCTAAATACAAGTTCTTACACTGCAAGTGCTTGCCCAAGGGAACAGTTAAACAATACTTTAACCTTTATCCAACCCTCCCAAACATCCATGTGGCCCCAAAGTTTGACTACAGAAGGCAGTGATTAATCACCAGCAGAGGGGTCTCCTCATTCCCTGCTCATGTTGGCTGCAGAACGATCGGAGATAAGACTAAATCAGACTGAGCTTTAACATCCCATTTCCTGAAACTGAGCCAAGACCCCAGTCCTGTGCCTTGAAGTCTCTGTTGCTCTCATATTCCTATCTGCAGCTGACAGCCATGCTTCCTGCTTGCTCCTGGTGGATAATCACCCAGCAAAGTGCAGAGGCAGGTGCTCATCTAACCCAGCCTCTCCACTCTGAATAGGCTCATCAGCAGCCCTGAGACTCAACAGCTCATCAAATTGTTCATTCTAAACAGTGAAGCAGAGCACATCCGTAGGGTACCAGTCCCATTTTTTCACACTGAAATTTGCCTCCAGTCCTAGAGTAAATTAAGTATTTATTCAAGATTTTCTTGCTCTGTCTTCTGTGGAATGTGCTCTTATCAGTGCATTTAGGCAGCACTTCAAAATGAATTCCTATCTTACATAATTGAAATGGTCCCATTGAGTAAGGCAGTAGAAAGCTAAGAGAATCTGATATTCTTAACATTAGAAAACAGGAGGAAGAAACACAGAAAGTAACCCTTTTCCATATGTTTTTTCCTTCCCAATTTTAGTGATTTTTTTTTCTAAAGGAAGTGTTTGAGTTGTTTCAGGATTTCACACATGGATTCCATACAATCATTTTCTCTGGAAATTTGTCTCTGTCTAAATAATTCTTCTCTCTCTCTTCTGAAAGATCCTACTGTTTGTTACCTTCTGTAGTAATTGCAGGAATACTTACTTGGCCTCTAAGATTATCTAAGGCCACCATATGTTCGAAGGTTAACTGCTCTCATTACCTTCATCAGAACATTAGATTTAACTGGTTTTATTATTTAGCAGAGAGAGCATTAATTCACATAATGGCAGCTACTGCAGTGCCATATTTAGTTGCTGGGGTATTGCAAATAAAACCTCTGGCCTGCACTGACACGACTTCACTTTCTATTCAAATTAGAGGTAATGCTATACCAACAAAACACATGTGTAATTGCAAATCTAAAAGTGCAGCACCCTCTGTTGATATCTGAGTAGTGCGCTTTCTGAAGGTTTGCCATTTACAGTTATGAGATTTTGTAAAATACACTGTGGGGATATTTTTTTCCTGGTAATGTCAGAGCCTTCAGGATGCAGCAGGAATACTGTATTTTTAAATTATCACTCTGCGGACAAGAGGTCCAGAAACTTATTTCTAAAATATCCTAAAACTATTCCAAAATATTCTAAAACTATTTCCCTATTTCACATTTCTTATCTCCCCAAACTGTCTTTATGAAAAACAACACTCACAAAAGAACCCTAAGACCAGTGCTGATACTCCACTGTGTCTACTCCTAATTTTAGCTCTGTAAATGTGGTTTAATGACTTAAATATTATTCTTAAATTCTTAATTTTAGATGGGACTATACAAGAACAGTGTTTTAATTACCTGCCAGTGATGAGGAAGAACAAAGTGAGGATGACCAGGAGAGTGAATCCACCAACAGCAGCAGTGGCAATAACAAGTATCTGTCCCTGCTCTGCAGCCATATCAGAAGCTGAAAGAGAAGCACAGAGAGAAGAGGATGATGCTCCATCCATCACCCAGGGATTTTACAGAATGGCTGAAATCATTTCAATGGCCAAATGTTGCAATTTGTGTTTAATGGTTTCCTCAGGGCTTAGCAAGGGCATTGGATGCAAATGTGTCTATGAAGTGAGAAACCACAATCCATGTCCCAGCTGGGATGGAGGGGAGAAGGTGTTTGCAGATTTATAAAAGGAGGATTTGTCACTATCAGATACTTGCAAATTACTAAAGTTTGAATATGACAGGATTTTGGACATAGAACTGTATTTTCTTCCTTATCTTTATTTATCTTAATCCTGCACCTAATTCAGAAGTTCTCTCCACCCCCCTGTCCCAGTGAAGTCGGCAGCAGTGCTGGTTATGTGAATATACTAAACTGGGTTCAGGAGGAAGCAAAGCAAAAGCCCCACACCTAATGTGTAGCTTCACACATTCTTCAGCATGTCTGGTGTTCAGTTTCACTGTCACAAAATACATATAGCTTATCACAACACACTTTGGTGATTTGCAACTCTGCAGTTGACAAAAAACCCCCAACCAATTCTTATGCCTCTTGCTTTTCTCTCTGCTTTTTGTAGGGTGTTGAGTTAAAAAAGATCACCTGAAATTATCCAGTCACTGGACACTTCCTAATTTAGTTAATTTATTGTGTATAATATTAAATCTTTACATTGAGAATTTGCCTACCTACAGTCCAGGTGGTCCTCACTGTCCAAATACTTCACGAGCAGAAAAAGAATTTGGCTCATTTTTTTTTTCTCTGTCTCCTGTCTTGTGACTCTGAAGTTTTATTTGTTAAACTCTGTTACACTTGAACATTTACACCACATGACATTTACCCAATTCTTACTATTTCCATGGGAAATAAAACATTGTTTTGAAAGAAGAATAAATAATTGTATTCAATGACTTCTGAAAACAGGAGTAAATACAGAAAAGGGAATAATTTTTACATCAGGGAAGCAACCTTGATTTGGTAAACTTGCAATGTGTTCAAGAAGCAAAATTTTCAGCTTTCTTTAGGCATCGTTAAATGATGAAAAGCTTAGGGAAACCACCTAGGCTGCTGTCTAGAAAGCTCAGCAGGTGATATTCTCTCACTTTCCAGCTGATGAAGCTCGATGCAATGCACACACTGCTATCCAAAGCCTCATAAAATGCTGCTTCCTAGAAAAGCGTTTGGCTTCTGAACAGTATTTGTGTGTGGCTTAAAAACTCATGGTGTAAACTGGCTTTGTAAGAGTAGCAAAACAAATAGAAACCATAGCAGCTTATGTCAAATTTTCAGCAAAACCAACTTTTTAGATTTCTGCCATTAGGTTTCTGTCCAAATAATTTGATGGAAGCATGCACAGGCAGTAAATTACAAGGCATTCAGTACCTGTGGTCAGATAACTTATAAATGATGGAACAAATATTGACTGAATAGTTAAATGATATCTAGTGATGTTATGGGAGTGGATTCCAGCTCTGTGTTACCTCCCACAGGCTCAGGTTTGGTTGGAAAAATGCAACATATCAAACATCATGCCACACAAGTAACAATGCAAATGCTGAATACCATTTTCTGACTAGTGGGAGTTGTGCTAAATGTGGCAAAGATTATTAAAGTCAGGCACGGTTTGAAGTTGTACACAGAGAATGTTTCAGAGGAGTCTTTCTTGCCCATCTCTGCAGTGGAAAGGAGAGGACAAACTGTAGCTCTCCTTTTGTTTTAGTAAGAAAAAAGTATGTGCAAAAATAGTGAATTTGGCAGGAGGAAAGCAAACCACGAGCTCAGAAGAATTAGCCGTGATTTTCTTCAACAAACATTCACTGCCAAGGCCAACAACTCAGGAAATTCTTGATGCAAATGTACGGACTGACTTAAGTTCTTTCTGCCTGTAAGCAATATGATTTTTAGCTGAGACCATACTTACTTCAAAAGTGATAATTCTGTTTCTCTTATTTGTATTTTTGAGGCCAGAGTTGAATACATTAAGATTTTTTTTTCATGTAGTTAAATCACTACAAGGAGCTTTCAAGCCTGAAAATTCCAGATGACCGTAATTTACCTGTCAGATAAAAATGTCAAATGGCAGACGAGAATAATGGGAAAATGTAGATTTGTTAAAAACTACAGAGGCAGGTAAGGAAAAAGGATGGAAATACTTAATTTTGCTTGAAGTGATCTCTCAATAAAAGCAATAAATGCACAGCACAGTGAACAATACATATTTAAGCACATGAGTATCCACATACACAGACTTATCACATGCAGGCAAAAGGTTCCACAAAAAAACCATTTAGGCAGAGAGAAGATGGTAATCAGGGACTCTCAATACCTAGAATCTTTACAGCATTTTGCCATTCTAAATTCTATGTGTCTCTCAACCTCTCTGCTTTTTTCTTATTTCTCCAGCTTTCTCTTAAGGTAAAGTTCAAGCTGTAAATACTAAGAGCTTTAATTGTTTCTCTTGTGCATGTTCTTGAATATTTTTTGTCACTTCCTGGTTTTGCTGTGTATATTGGTCTATGATCCCGTGTTTCTCCTCAGAACTTCTTGATTATGCAAGACAGAAAAACAGTTTAAAAAATAACTATGACAGGTTGCAAAGTCAAGCAAGTTCCTGCAACCTCATTTCATCCCTCTGTGTGTACATATGGAAGTGCTGCATTTAATCATAGAAGTACACAGAATTTTTTCCAGAATCTCATTTGTTGGACAACATGGCCAGCATTTCTATAGCTAAAATCAATATTTTGTTGTCTCTACACTGTCCAGGGCACCTCAAATTTATCATAAACCATGAGCAGAGCTAAGGGAGCTTAGCACCCCTCTAACTGACTTAGCCTGATACTACATCTCATTCTTTCTATCTGTCTGCTCAGTAAGTTCATTTGGACACTGAAAGAAAACACTTAAAAAAAATGAGTAGCTAAGACAAAGGATGATGTTTCAGTTGTATATTGCAATGTTTGGGTGGCAAAACTCTTCAAGCACATTTTACCTGCAGCTGATGTGATTATCAAAGTGATTTTAAAACTGCATCATGGATTACATATATGCACCCAGGAGCTTATAATCCAGATAAACTCCTCACTGCCATTGTTCTCCATGCTTAACTCATGTTATATGCCTGAAATGATACTTGAATTTTCTAATTGCATCATTCCAGCTTCCTTGCTTAACACCATGCCCAGAAAACCCTTCTGCATCCAGCCTGGTGTCAGTTCTGCCCCTACAATCTGCTTTTTACATCCATGCCCTGTCTCATCTTCTCTCTAGGTTCTTTATCCAAATGTATGGAGGAAGAGCTGCACTTTTCCCTCCCCTGTGGGCTGAAGGGAAATATCCTGAGGCTTCCTCATTTTTTCACTGAGCACACTGTAACAAACTCTGCAGATGTTTTAGTTACAGTGCAAGGGGCTGAATCTTTCAGCTCTGCCCTTTTTTTGAGCAAATTTCTTCAAAACATTTTACAAGTTTGTGTATTTGGTATAAAAGAGCTGGAAGCCCTAATGACAGCTCACTTCTGTCTCTCAGCTACATCCCTTGGTTACTTCAATTTGACATCTATCAGGCAGAAGACCCTCCAGGAGACTGAAAGATAAAAAAGTGACAGAAAGACAGCCAGACTGATAACAGTGAGCAGCTGTAAGACAGATAAGTGTGGACAGTGAGCACGGGAGCTCTAACAGACAGGAACAGGCTGTCAGGGGGATTTACAAGGCAGTGTAAACAACAGTGCTTAAGAACAATAGGTAAAAAAACCACAAAGTGTCATTAGGGAGTCTTTACATCTTTACAAATGAAAAGTCCCTGTGCAGCTCCTGTGGTACAGTGAGCTGATGGGCCCAGTCAAAGGGGAAATGAGAAGGCAAAGAGAAGGTGATCTTCAAAGGGACTGTCACTAGCATAAGAATGCAAAACTTTTTGGTTCTGCTTGCTTAAAAAGCTTTCTTCCAAATGTTTTCCCCTAACATTCACTTCCTGGCCAGTGGATAAATGGAAAGCCTGTGCAGGCAGTTCAAGATCTGAACAAGGATGATGCTCTTGTTTAGGAAATGCAGAAGAAAAGTGAAGTCTCTGGGTTTTTTGGACTCACACAGTAGTGCAACCAGACAGACCAAAATCAAATGTGAAAAACAATGGCTGAAAGTATTAAACACAGCAAAGAAATACTTAAATATTAAAATGAGACATTCTTTGGTATCCAGTGCTGACTAACACTGAATCAACAGTAGGGTAAGGGAGAGGTGGGGAGAGACCCAACAAGAAGTTGCTAAATATGAAATACATGTAATCTAATTTGTTTTGTTTCAACAAGGAATTCAATTTACTATAATCAGAATATAAAACATTGTAAAAAAACCCCAAAAATCTCCATTTTGCATTGGTAATACAATGTATTTTCTAAAAATCCTTGGGATGGCTTCTCTGTCATGGCATGATCCAGGGCATGCGCTTAAACCAGTAGTGGACCTGCACTGGAATCAATCATTCAGGACTCTTTTCTGGAGCTTTGGAGTTCTGGAAAGAATGGAGTCATATTTGTTGGCAAATCCAAAATAGCCTGATTGGAGGATGAAAAGTTAAAGGCAGATTTTGTGGATGTGGGAAGAGGGAGAAGAATGAAAACTCAGCAGCATTTTCTGGCAATACACAAAAATCACCATCTGAGACTAAAGAAATTAAAGTTATTGATCCATCAAGACTGGAGTTTCAGCAGATTATTTTTTCACAGTCTTTAATTTTATAAAACACCGAATCAGGTGTTTCATAAGCATTTCTAAAATGTTTAGGTTTTTATTATTAATAATTTAAAGTATACAAAGTCTGCACTGCTTTTGGATTAAATATCATGTGCTCACATTTATCACTCTGCTCAGCCCAAGCATAAATCCACACTGCATAAATGCAAATGTGTCCCTTAGGCCCCTTCCAGAGCAAGCCATTCCACTTCCAGATTTTTTTTTTCCTAATGATGGCAAGGCTGACACGGAAAATACCCTTGGTTTTAGAACAAGCCCTTCTTTGGCAAGAAAACTGCCTAAAAGCTGTAAATTATTCAGTATTTTCCAAATTCCTCCGGGCAGAAAGACCTCTGAGGTAATGTAAAGAAACCATTTCTCTTGGG
Source organism: Zosterops lateralis (assembly GCF_965231275.1). Taxonomy (NCBI): domain Eukaryota; kingdom Metazoa; phylum Chordata; class Aves; order Passeriformes; family Zosteropidae; genus Zosterops; species Zosterops lateralis. Next base: position 106,082,608 of record NC_139763.1, on the reverse strand, counting down.
AAAAAAAAAAAAAAAAAAAAGAAAATAAAAAGAAAAAGTTTGAATCATTAATTAAAAGAAAAACCCAAACAACAAAACCAACCAATCCAAACAGGTATTCCAAAAACAGCTGGTTAGAAGAGACGGGGGGAAAAAAAATAGAGGGCAACAGTCAGAGATTAAAGCATCTCTGCCCTAGGACAATTTTTTTTTTATTGTCAGAACACATTTTATTCTCTGTTAGGAAGGACCAGAGTGTTTTTGTGGTGGCTCAGATAGCTGGTAATTCTGACAGATAAAAGCAGGAACTGCAAGTGAGGTTTATGCTCCAATTTGAAGCCCCAGCAGTGGCAGCTGTGTGTGTGCTGGAGTGTATGAAAACCTGCCAGCTTTGCTAGGAGTGTTTTACCTGTAAGGTACTGAAACAGAGACTGAATAAAATGGCAACAAGAAACACAGTCACAAGTGGTGGTTGCTGTGCTTTGGGAAGGTTTCACATTTCCCAGGTGCAGCCTCTGAGCTTTAAAAGGAGGAGAAATGCCTGTCAGCATCCATTCGTCCAGCTCTGCTTCCTTGAAGAGATTTTTTCCTGACTATGCTAGGTAACTCCATTTCCTATCACAAAGAAAATACAAATCTCACTCTTCTGGATGCTCCACTTGTTTGCCTTTGCAGCAGGGAGAAGAGTTCAACAACAGAGCTCCCCAAGCTGTAGCTGCCTCAGTCTGTGGATCAGTAAGTGAGGGTGCTTTCCAAAAAACACATCACCATTAATAACTAACTTCTTCCACTATTGCTGCAGATTTGATCTCCTCTCTCCCTCATGCAGCACTTTTAGCGATCCCACCAAAATGTTTTAGCGCTCCTGGTAATGATGTATCTATTTTATCCTTTATAACTGAAATGACACAGGTAGTGTTTCCCCCAGTACATCAGAGAAGGCAGAACACTGTCCTGCCAAAGGACAGGATGTTTTGGGACATTGATATACACATCTCACAGCTGATGAATCATTAATCTTCTATAATTAGTCTATTAAAGAAAAAACCTAATTTTTGATTGCTGGCTTTACCACTGTCTATGAACAAATTCTGTCAACATTCAAGCAGAGTAAATGGAACAACTTTGGCTGTTTACCTGCAAATGGTCTGGGAATTCTTGTCCACTGTAACATGTTCAATTGGCAGAGAGCTGAAAGATGTTACAAACTAAGGCCAATTAAGGAGGATTTTTAACAACGACATGAGTTACAATATTTTTTGTTACTTTTATGAGAGTGCTGGTTGATAACATTTCTGTTCACAACACACTTTTAAAACACTCTATTCTTCCCAGCCTTCTCATGAAAATGTTACTTTTGAATTAATTAAAATCCAATTAAAACTCCACAACACATAATTGAAAAAGTGGGATTTTCACCAAGTAACTTGTTTCTAGTGAGCAGGGATGGAGGGAGCTGCAATACTCTGCCTTGGCCTAATATTATTTGCTGTATTTCAGAAAAATTGAGAAAAATGTATATTAAAAAAATCAGAAAATTTTCAGCTGAGCTACACACTACCAGAATAGTAAATGATGAAGAGAGATTTCTACACAGTTGGACTAGGACTGGTTTGTAAGACAGATGCAGGCCAACAAGGGCAAATTAACGTTTATGGGTACTGACAGAACCATGCAGACTAAATCTCAACACAACTCTCCCAAATCTCTCTGTGTAGATGTTAGTTAGTATCTTGAAATACTGGAAATAACATTGCTGTATTCTATTTATTCAGCCATGTGAAACCATGTACTAGTTTAGGCAGCAAATGCTTAGACATAGAAGTAAAAGAAATCAGAATTACTGGGAGATAAGCTGTGTTAGGTCTGTTTATGGCATCATAAAAAGATTCATTTTTCCAATTTATTTCGGTATCAGGTTCAGCTTTGATGTTACACTTCAAAAAGGATGTTAAAATCAAGCTCACCATGCAGCCCAAGGGCCAGCTGCATCAGTGCACTGAGAAGGAGAGAAGGGGTTAGGATGGAGCAAGGGGAATGTCACTCCCAGGAGATTCCCTCAATACCGATGAGAGAAATGTCACTGGAGCCACAGTCCTCCTGATTTAGATGGGCAAGTGACATTTTCACAATGTGAAACCTCACAGAGGTTTGGACACAATTTTCTTTTTATATGAATTAAGCCTCATATTTATTGAACCAGAAGCTACAGACGAGATCTACTGAAATTCTTGAAAGCACCCAAGTGCTCAACTCCTATTCAAACCAATTGGCTTAAGTACCCAGAAAATTTTAAAAAGTCCAATTAGGCATTAAGCACTTGGAAATCTATCCCTGATTGATTTTTGAAATAGAAGTTAAGAAGTAATAAAAATGGAACACAAATCCCTGGGTGCTCTTGGAAGCACTTACATAGTTTTGAGTCTGTACATTAGCTTAAACAACTTGAATTCTAAAACACTAATGAAAAACATGGTATACATAACTGGCTAATTAAAGTAATTTAATTAATGAGTGTTTTAGTGCTGCATCTGCTACACTAATTTTCTCTCAAATCCATGAAATACCTTTTTTCTATGTCTCTTTGAACATGGAGGGCAACACATGACAAATATAAAACTGTTCAGAGCGTGAACATCACACATGAAGCCTTTTTGAATATTTTGTAGGAATAGGAAGGCTTCTTGCTTCTTAATGCCAAATTTAGTAGGTTTACTGGTTGATGGAAATGCATATAAAAGTCTTCAGTTTTTTATTTGTGGAGCCTGGGAGCACTGATAACTACAGGGTGAAGAGTCCAGCACTGGGAGCTTATGTGAAGCTGCTGGACTTAGGGAAAGCCTTGCTAAGGGTATTTCTATAGGACTTATATAGGGAAAGAAAAGATCAGAGAATTCTAGAGCATCTTAGCTTGGAAGGGACCCAGAAGGAAATTTTATGGAAGCGAACATTCCTTCAGCTGCAGCATTGGGCCAACACTGGGCTATGTGTTGTAAATCCAGAACTGTGAGTCCGAGGCTTGTTTTCTATCACATAGCACTGGTCATTTTGTGATAAACAAATGGTATGGGTTCAGCCATTCAAACTCCCAATGTCTCACTGGTTTAGAATTAGATGCTACTTCTATTGTGTTTATTTATTTTTTTTTTCCCTTCAGTGAAACTTACTTTCATCTCCAGTTTCAAATTCAAACTTCTGGCTATAGCCGCTGTATCCTGCTGCCGTCCTGACTCTGATATGAAATATGTACTTGGTGGCTGGCTTGAGACCTGTGACGATAACACTTGGAGCCTTGGACCTTGTGGAGGAATAGCTGAGCTGCTCATGCTCCTGAGGGACAAAAGAGGGAAGAAATGATATCAAGTTGAGTTGAACAATCTTTGCAAAAATGATATAACAGAACTGAAGATTCATGAGATTCCTCTCATGAGTGTAAAATGTGTTTATAAAAGGAGGTGCAGGTATGGATTTCTGTACTTTGGTTCTGTGCTATAGTCAGAATGTATGATATGGCCTTGACTTTTAGATTCCAGTTTTTTTTGTCTTTAACCTTGCATACAGACATGTTTTGTGACTCGGGTTAGCAACCAACCCAACCGTAGCCAAACCAACATGAATTAGTACAAGACTACATTCACAGAAGAATGGCAACTACGATGGCAGCTCATTATTTTTTTCACAATGGACAAACTAGGAGGTCAGTAAACACTACCAAGCTGTAAAATAAAGATGTGGGAGTATTCAAATACCCGCTACTCACTTCTACCCGCAGGTAGTGCCAAAATGCCGGCGCTATCCGTGGGTAGACCTGTGGGTAAAAGAAAATAGGAATTAACTTTTTCTTTAAAGCCTGTCAACTTCCAGCATGGTACAGCTGATTCACTGCTGCTGAGGCTCAATGTCTCTTTGCAGATAGTTGTAAGGTAGGCATACATGGGATTCATTTTGAAACTCTTTAAGGAGAAATATTCTGTGCAACAGTCCCCTTTTAGTCTCCTGGTAGTTGATCCCAGGCAGCTGCTGAGAATTCCCAAGTCTCACAGAGACCCCTGAGAATTATGGTCTCTGGGAATTACCACTGCAGACCAGCTGCTCTAGTATGGAGACCAGAAGCATCAATTTCTGTGCTTTAACTGAGTGCTGCTTTGCTAGACAGGTCTTGGATGACACTTTTACATGACAGGATGACTTGGAAGAAGAACACTTATTCCCTGTCATTAGCTACTTGATAAACCAGTAATCTGTAATATGTGCTGCCTTAAGGTGAGGTTTGCTCCCTTAGGGCAGGATTTGTCTCCAAATTGAGCAGGAATGTCCTTGGCATGTGCTTAACAGTCCAACTGTGACACCTACAGGGCACCATACAGGTTGATTATACCCCACAGTTACATTAGAGCAGGTGTAAGTTATTCAAAGGATGCTTCCAGCCTGTTCAGAAGGAAATCTAGTTCACAGAAAAGATATAAGCAGGAGAGGATTAGGTTTCAGTCAGATTCTGTTGGACTTTTAACCTCTTCTCAGTAATATACATGCACTTTTTATATAAAACAAACATTTTTTATAAAACACACTGAGTTAACTTCAGCCATGTGTAACAAAACACATTAGCACACGGCAGCAGGTGGATCACTATCCCCTCAGTAGGAATACAGGGAGATGGCTGAGAAAACTAGATTAAAAAACAAACACACAGAAGCAACCTAATGATTCTGTTAAGGGAAGGAGCAGGGGGAAGGCAACAGTGATCAATATTAAAAATAACTGCATTTAACTTGCGCTTCAAGCAGTGGAAATAACTTGAGAAACTACAATTAGAGGAAGTATTGATTTTTTTTCTACAGTCTGTTATCAAAATTTGAAGCTGTGAGGAGTGCGTATTTAAATTGAAATAGTAGGATAAAATGTTCATGTAATCTTATGGATAGAGACTATAATTAACACACCATCTAATTACTTCTTTAAGTATAAGACTTTTCCCAATTACTCGAAATGTGGTATCTTCACTTTGAACAGGTTAGCAGATTTTAGACATACTTTGATGCATTTCAGAAAATACTTGTTTTCTTCTGACAGAAAGCCTACTTGTTTGAGTGGTAGGAGCTTTTTTTTTTTTTCTGATTGAGCTTCTAGTGAAGGAAAGATCTTGGAAATCTGCACTGCAAATTATGTAAACAGCAAGTGCTTGTTTTATACAGGTATTAGTATGATTCAAAGTGCTCTGTCATGGCCCATAGATGGGCAGTGATTTTATACTCTGGAATGCTCTGGAAATTTTTATTTAGAGTCTGTAAGCTAAGGAAGAGACCAGCACCCAAGGGATTTCAATGTACAATATGAGAGTTGTAAGCTGTTTCTTTTCCCTAGACTACCTTACTGCTTGAAATCAAGTCCTGGCATTTAACAATGTTCTGCTTCTTCTGATCTGCTGGAGAGATTGCAAAAAACCTGATGGATTGTAAAAAAAATTAGGGTCTTTAAGAAGAGGATGGAAATGGAAATTTTGTCAAAAAATCAGTGGAGATTCCCCAAGATCCGGTGACAAGATTTACTCCCTGAAGCCTGCAGAACAAGGCCAGCGGCAGCAAAAAGTGGGAATGATTTTGGAAAAAGAAACAATCTGAGCTATAGCTATTCTGTTATTACAGGCTAACTGCTGCTTGTGTAAAACACGTTTGGGATACACTGGCTCCATGGCCAGGGGTGTGGACAGGCAGGCAGCAAATACAATTCATTATTTGTAGTTGGCCAAAGACAATAAGCATGACAAGGGTAACATTTGTGATGTGTGATGGTAACATTTAATCAACAAAATGGGTCCCTCTGGGATGAACAGCAACCTCCTGAGGGGCAGCCATCACTGTCTGTCTCTTCTGGAAGGTGTTTTGGCCACCTCCAGGGGTTCTCTGGCTCATTGCTTCCTCACCACCTGCCTGGGGTTGCCTGCAGGAACCCCTGACAGGTCCCTTCTCCATGTCCTTCCCTCTCCTTTCCTTCTGCAGCCTCTCATGCCATCCATCCCACAGACTGAAAAATGATGTCTGGGAGTACAAAACCTTAAAAGTAATAGTGCTGTCATATGGGGAAGGGGGCAAGATTTGTTACTGCACGTGAAACAGTGGAAAGGGAACCTGTCACCTTGGTTTGAGAACAAGCTTCAGGAGCTTGAGGAAAAAGTTGCTCAAACTCAAGACAAAATGATTCATAGCCAGAAACCTCCCAGGGCTGGAATGTTTTGCACAAAGAATTCAGCCTTTTAGGACTGGATTCATACACAAGAAAATTCTCCAAAGAGTAGATGCTTTGTCATTATTCCATTCTCTTGACAATTGATCTGCCAGAGCTTTCCACAGAGATGCCTGGAGGTGGCTCTCAAGAATGGCCACTCCTGCCACGATCTTTCCCAGGAAGACTGAAGATGAACTCAGAACCAAAAAAAAAAAAAACCCCAACAATTCTAGTCTGCACAGAAGTATGGGATGCTTTGTACTATTCTTGCTATAGACCACATACACTCACTTTTGCAGGGATTCTGTGTTCAAAAAATCAATTTTAAACTGAAGGACTTAAATGTACTTCCTGGATGTTAGTGCATACTTTTCTCAGATCCTGCTTTCATGTTGTGGCAAAATATAGATATATATCAACCCACTTATCCTGCACCCTAGTTTCCGTCAAAGGAAGCACGATTTTGTGTGCTAGAAAGATCTATCTCTTGTGATGGATTTCTGATCTAGACAGTGACAGGGCCAGGATCAATGGAAAAAGCCAAGGACCACATTTATTCTGTACTTGATAACTGTAGAGGGCTACTACAAAATCTGTAAAATAAAACATAAGTTTAACTGATATGGGTGTACCTCCCATGGCACATAAGAAGTAATATACAGCTGGCCACTGTGTATGGTTCAGTGTTCACAAGAAGAAAGGGGACACAAGAAATGCTCTGACCTTTACATCAGTATGAGAGCAGCATTTGTGATCTCAAGATGGCAAAGGACCCAGAAGAAGCAGTTCTGAGAGCACAGGGGCTGAGGGGTTAAACATGAGTTAAAGGAGTCTATCTAATATAATATACTCATAGAACTATGAGACACAATCTGATATGAGGAAATTCATAAGACCTCTTCCACAGCCTACTGCAAAATTATCTTGGTGAAAATCTGTAATTAAAACATAAATATAATCTAATGCAAGCTATGCCAATGTTTTCACACAACGTAATACTAAGTCTGTGACTACCTATCCAAGTTAAACAGAACTATATTATGAACTTTGAAAATGCTATCTCTGTTTCTAAGGAAATTGTATTTTTCTTATTGTTTGTGTGATTCTTCTTGTAAATGGATTCAGTTCTGATTATGAGGGACAGCATTCACAAATCCATGACAGTTTGCTCTGTGCGTGAACAGGAAAACCTTACAGAATCAAATTCTTTCCTGCAGCCACCTCTGCTTATCTGAATCTGCATCTATCCTAATTTTATACTTGGCTTTATAGATAAGGCATTTTTTTATACCTAAAGAAACAGACTGGCTGAGTGGAAGGCACAATGGTGCTAATGGTCTAAGACCAGACAACCTAATGCAATGGAATAGCACCATCAGAGGATAAATATTAATAAAACACTTTCTGCTTTTGCAGTGCAGCAGAGCAGCAATTTCCAGATGTTCTATTATTGTGAATGATTAGTACCATTTTTCTCATATACTTAAAAGAAAGGATATTCCCCCAATAACACAATTGTAAAAAAATAGATAAACTTTCACATGCCACACCATGTGAACAAATTGCTCTCTAATTTTATCCCCACCTTAGTACAGAGGAAAAGAGCACAGAAATGAAGACTTTGTGGACTTGTATGAGAAAAAATATTGATAAATACTAACCAAAATGTGATGACCTTTAATCAGTTTAGACTCCTATGGCAATCAAAGGATTTACATTCTGATGTTATAGGTGAGAAAAACATTATATATCTCAAAACTTTTAGTGCAAAAAAAAAACCAAACAAAAAACCAACAGAAATTAAAGCTGAAATGCAGAATTTTGCTTGTAGTGCTGAAATAACCTTTAAAAGATTAACTTCACCAGTAAAGCACTGATAAAATTCTGGCATTTCAGGCATACAAGATTTGTCACCATTATTGAATGGCAAAAAGAGACATGGCTCTAATAAAAATACTATCAGTCCTTAGTTTAGCAATTTAAAAAGATAATGAAACACAAATTTCTATGATTTAGAATATATAATGGGAGCTATACACTCTTAGCCTGGCTTATTTTTTTGAAAGACAATGAAGGTATTCAGCTCATTCAGTGTCACAAGTAACAAAAGTCTATTTAAACTGACCCTGGGGAAAGGGATTTCCAAACCTTCTGCCAGCTAAAAGAGACTTATTGTACCCACAACTTTCAAGTGTGTGTGTGTGCAGAAAGAATCCAGGGAGAGTAACTGAATTTACTATCAGCTGTTTGCAAACACATTTTCTGGTTTATATCTATTGTCCTGCAACATGAAAATTCTGTATTAAGCCACATAATCCTGCCTGGCCTTTTCAGAGCACTGTTATTTAACTGAAAGAAGTACTAATAGAGATTAAATCTATATACCACAGGGAGCAGGTTTTTATCCTGTATACAGAAGTACAGTGTCAAAGCTGAGTATGTACCACAATGAAGTAAAGAAGATTTGGAGTTTCATGATTCAGGCACTATAAATGTTTAAATGAAAGCACCAATAATAAAAAAAGAATTTTTTATGAGACCATTTGGTCACATCTTTACTAGATACATCAGTCTGAGGAACACACACAATGTGACCTACAGAGGAAGCATCATTATTTTAAAGGAATGACCATGATTCTGGAGGACAGCAATTTTTACTGATCTTAGCTCTAGTCCACTGCACAGTGAAATCTCCAAATTTTTCCTTACTTTTCCCATGGGATCAGATATGCTGGCACTCCACAGTCACCTGAGCTTTAATGCTGTGCTATCCATTAGAATAATACAGTAGTTAATTATTAGGTATACTCATTAATTGATTAATCAGTTCAAATAGAATCTATTTAAGACAAATAACATCAAACTGTGGAGTTTGTACTCTCTGTGATCAATAAAAACAGAGTCTCCACAGTTCTAATTTATGGAAACTGCCTCTGATTTACAGAGCCTATTCCTTTCACAACTAATTTTCTCCCAATAATTCTTAAAAAGTATTTTCTTTCTTTACAATAAAATATTTTCATAATACAATTTCTGAACGCCTGTTGCCTCTAGTCATAGCACCTTTGTCACCTTACACAGATTGTTGTAGGTAAGGACTAATTACACTGAAATCAATAAAATTAACTACACCTGTGGCACTCAGTGTCTGCCTTTAAAAGCTTCTTTGTGTTCACTAATTTCGTGTGTGATTTTCTCCTAGAAAACTATTTTGACTTACAGTACATCAATTAACAGGAATGCTGGCAGAAGATTTTAGAGAATACTTAAAGATTCAAAGGAGTGCTTCTAACATTAATTACTGACTAAATCTGATCAACAGGATATTAGGTAAAATTTTACTGTAACAGAGTGGTAAGAAAAATTACAATAAGAGAACTAAAAGATACCACTCAGATTCTTAAAAAATGCTCTTCTTAAAAACTCTTGAATCTCTGGTCTTCAGCTGAACCACAAACTTGAAGTAAATTTAGAAAAGTGATTGTGAAGATGTGAGGACCAATCTAAACTGAATAGAAAACAGTGGCAGCAAAAAAGCAGAAAAATTGCCAATGGCTCAAGTGTTTGCTTCAGAGGAGAAATCTGCAGCACTTCAGGCTGTAACCCTCTCCTTTCCCTCCTTGGCCTCTCTCCTGATTAATCTGAGATGTAACAGTCTGGGGAGCTGACACATTCACATGTCCTTTACCTGTTTGGCCATGCAATATTTTATATTTTGATTGCCTGTCAGTCAGCTCACCATTTCCTCCATATATAAAGTGAAGCTGTCAGCGTGAAAAGGGGAAGAACAGATAACCAATCATAAAGAAAATATAGAAAGGTCAAACCCCAGACAAACTTCATTTTAATTGGATTATATACTTGGAAAGGCAGAAATGAGTTGATGTGAGGTGAACCATGAAAAGCAGAAAATTAAATGAGGAGAGAGATGAGGACAGGGAGGCTCTAAAATAGTGTTAAAATTCTCACCAGCACAGGGAGGTGAGGGCTGGGCAGAGCAAAAGCTGTGTGGTTCACACCCTGGGCCAGGTGGGACTGCCAGGTGTGAAGGCAGCAGACAGGACTGAGCTGATTGTCCTGACAAGGAGATTAAAATGAAATAAAACCAGGCCTGTGCCTTAAGTTAGGGATGGAACAAGGTGCAATCCAGCATGTAACAAAGGCAGCTGGAGAACATGGCCTGAGTTGTCAGATGAGCATAGGTATTAAATCCCATCTTTCTGGCAGTAATGAGCTACTCTGATAACAGTTGTTTGCTAAGAAAAAATCTTTACCAGTGAAAACCTCTGCACCAGGATCTCCAGAAGTCTCTCTAACTTCTGCATATAAAAGTGCCAGCCTCTCCAGCTGCCTCGAAGATTTTTATTATTTTTTTCATTCATTTTAATTTTCTTTTCCAGCTGGAAAGAGGCAGGAAGCTACTGCAAGCACAAACTAAATTTCTAATATTAAAATTCAGCTCAAGTAAAACTCAAAATTCACCTTAGGACAGTAAAGCACAATTTCTCCTGGGACACCTAACACTAAAGTTTACTTCATAATGATGTAATAAACCTGCTGACCACTACAGTGCAATAGAAAGCAGAAGCAGTCCTTAAAATGTGAAGACTGGAAGGCTTCTGTGACTTTCTTTGCTGTAAGACAAGCCCAGAGAACCCTGGATATACAACCAGTGGGCTGATTCTCAAGTCATTCCTTTTGTATACGAGGTTTGCAGTTCCCAATTCTGAAGGAGGTCCTGATGCCACTGCAGGTTCCTTCTCCCCAAGCTGACCCTTAACACTCCCCCTGAGCCTAGAAATCTGCAGATTAATGACTTTCTGAATTAACTAAACTTCATTTTGTTTTACAGTTCATGGACTTTTCTTCCATGAATTTCCTTAATTATTCCTTGAAAAGATTTTGCTCATGGGCTCCAAAACATCCCTAGGCAACAAGTTTAATTACAAACTGTGTTTAAAAAATACTGTGGGGATTTTTTTTAAATCAACTTCCTGACTATTTTATTGAATATAGTTTAGTTTCTTGTCTGTAAGAAATAGTGAATAATAATCAATATCAGTAATATGTTCTGTCGACTTCAAAATATCTGTGTATATCATAGAAACAGTAACTTCTAGTTACAGATGGGAAGTAGGTCACTGGGTAATGAAATATTTAAATTGAAAATGCAAGACCCTGGAAGAAAGATAACAAAAATTGGACAACTCCAATGTGATGTGAAAAAAGCCACAATCCAAACACCTGAAGGTCTCCCAGGTTGCTGAGACATGGGGCAGGCAATCCTCTCACACCCAGCATTACCAGCACGGGTGACATCACACTGTACACACAGAACTGCTGTGTCCCTTCATGGCAGAACTCAAAGTTGTGGTGATCCTATTTCCTACTGAAGTGGGAAGGCAACTTAAATGTAAAGAAGCATCTCAGAAGGGAAGTGGAATTTCAACACAAGAGCAATCAGCCAATTCCTCAGAAGGCTTCTACAGTGAGGTGGCTTACTACAGCACAGAGTAGCCAGTGGTCTACTTTGACAGCCCCCCAACAAAAAAAACCCCTACAAAATAAACCAAAAAACCTCCCAAACAACCCTTCCTCCCAACAACCCACATCATATGTTCAAAGCTGTGAAAATCAAGCGATTCTACCAATCCAAAAATACAGCACAGCACTGAGTCAGCTACACAGAACTCAGCTCTAACAGTGCTGATGACAAACTGGCTTCACTCACTTAATTTCAGAATTCCTACAATATTCACAGGCAGATAGGGCCAGGATTTGGATTAGGACTCCCTTTCAGTGCTGAATATTTTGTCAGGTTTATAGCACCTTGCTGGGAAATTTTTACTGCTGTGGGATGTTTGCAGCTCTACAAACACCCTTGTAAAAACCACATTCTGTACTAAAAACCTCTTGTGGAGTTATGCCTTTCCAACTCCTTTCTAAGATGTGTTTCATCTTTTAGGATGTTAGGACAGGTTGACTGACATGGCTTATTTTAAGATTGGTTTAAGCTTAGTTTGAATCTTCTACATAAATAACTTTTAATATTAGAAGAGTAGACTAATGCAGAATTTTCTCTTTTCATTTGCTACTGAATGTTTCCTGCCTGGCAAATCCAGAATAGATCCTTATTGATATACAACAGCTTGAAAATAAACTCAGTGGTATTAATAAAGCTATCACTTTTATGTAAGTAAGCAAATATCTACTTTTATGGATTGAATTGATTCAGATTGCTCTTCAGATTTGCTATTCTGGAAAAAAATGACTGCAGTCATTAAGATTCATTTCAGATCATATGAATGAATGTTAAACGGTAACAAGTCTTTCATATGCTAACTGTGAATACACTTCTGTGGGACAAATACTTCTCTTTTCAAAGAAAGTCAGGATTTATAAGCATTAGAATAATGTTGACAATATTAAGACAGATTTCAACCATCCAACAAAAATCAATTTCAGAGGAAGAATTTTGGCTCTAAAACACAAAGTCTGACAATAACTAATGTTTGACTTTAATCACTACAATACAAATAATAAATCAGCGGCAAGAGGGAACCTGCTGATCTCTATATAGAGATTGTGCATTGTTTTTCATTATGCAAGCCTCTTCAGACATAAACATATAATAGCTATTGAAAAGTCACTGAAATATCACCTTTTTTTGTGTATTTGTGAGCACATGCACACATTTTTTTGTGTCTCAATGCAGGCAAACAGCAAACATCTATCTTGTAATGCTAAGTCAGAAAGGCTGAATTCACCTCTGGTATCATGACTGTAGTGCAGAACCTGGCAATACATCAACAATAAATACAGCATTTTCCTTAAGTTTATGTTTTCTTCAAACATTTGGGTGAGTTAATGGGGTGTAAAGCAAAAACAGCAATCTTTTTTTCCAATTAATTGAACATGAATTTGAAGGGCAAAGTAAACAAACTAGCGAGTAAATCGAAAAGCTGATTCTGCACTTTCAAAACTGACAAAGCAAGTTTTTGCTCAATTTTTTTGGGAAGTGCACATTTCTGATGTAGCCAACTTCAGCAGAAATATAATTTCTGGTGGTGGTAAAAACAACAAGAAGAAAAAAACCTGAAAAAATGTTAACAAAATTCACAAATAGATGTCAATACCTTTTTAAAAAGGGTTGCTACAACCACTAAAGAATTTTGTCAATATAATATGAATACTTGTACGTGCATGAAAAGCAGCTGGTTTGTGCAAGGTCATTGCAAATACAAAATGCATCAACCTGGTGAAGTTCCTACAGCAACAGAAATGTGTTTATGAGCAGCAGGTGAATTCCTGCAAAAGACTCTAAAGCTATTAACAGCTCGGTAAGGAGTACATAATAATAGGTTGTTAACTCAGCCATCCCAACAAGCACATCAAGAAAGGGCACTTTGAAACTATTAACGCAAATACATTAAAAAACTTAAAAGAAAAAGAGAGAATTGTACCATTTTGCTTCTTTCAAGCAATCAAATAAACATTTGTGGGTTTATTTGGGAACAAACCTAACAAAATTACCTGGGAATTACTGAATAAAGTACAACCTCTGTGAATTCAAGTTGGCTCATGAAATTATTAATTTAAATTAAAAGCTCCTCTAATGTTCACTTTGATTCCAACAACCACATCCCCACACCAAACCCTCAGCTTTTGTTTAATACACAGTAGAGTGATTATACTGACATTGAAGAGGAAAGTAGTGGTTTAGTGCATTAAAATGGAGGGGCTCTCCCTAAACAAGCTTCCTTTTTCCCTTTGGATATTTCTCCCTTCTCCCAGAATGACTGCATTGGGATCACTGCTACTTCATAAAAAAGAGGTTGCTAACATTATGCAGTCAGTGGCTTTGTCTTCATTTAATGTGGAAAAAAAGACCATTCAAAGAGGAAAACTAATATCCTGTCCTTTTCTGTGGTTAAAGTACAACTGCAATGCAGCCTTAGAAAAAAAAAAGAGAAAACAGAGAATTTTTTTGGTTTTACTCTCCAAAATGATGCCTATCTTTTTACCTCCCCAGGTATCTGTTGAATGCATTGAATATTGCAGGAAGAAATTGTAAATTAAATGATATCTGAACACTCCTTCATTTAGATGAAGATATAAACCCATGTCTCAAGGTATGTATCTTGATTTAATCTGTGAATCCGCTTTTATGGCTGCAAATCAATAATTCATGAACAGTAAGTCATTTGTGTATTATGAAAAACACTGTGCTAACTTCAGTTTTTGAAAGAATTTGGGCTAACAGATGATTTTTGGGAACTTTTAAGCCACTTTTTATTTTAAGAGGGTCTAAAGGAAACATCCTGACTGCTTTTAGAGAAATGGAGACCTAGGCATTATATTTAATTTATAGTTAAGGAAATCACTTTCATTTAGATGACCATCTTTTGGCAAGTATACTTGTTATATTTAGGTCATTGCTCACAAAACTCACCATTCTTTTTTGTAGAAATCTGTCAAACTTTCAAACCCAAAGTTTGACTCCTGAATTGTCTTAAGGTATCTGAGGGAACTCCATCTCTATTATCATATGCAACTAAAACTTACTGCACCTAAATTCAAAGGTGATCACACTGCAGGCAGTTAATAATAACAGAAAAAAACCCCCAAAATTAAAATGCTTTGGGAGTAGATTCTCTATTTTGTTAATTCAGGATTAAACATGTTAAACTGCTTACCACTTCCTTTTGTACAACTGATACATTATTTCTGACAAGAAACCATTTCTGTTTATTATAGTGTGCTCATCAAAATCATCTAAATGTTGTCCTTAGCTGAAACTTTTTGCTTTATAAAATAACTGCTTCTGATTCTTGACCCCAACTAAACACACACTTAGGATTAACACTGATTCCTGAGGTTAACATTATTTATTTATTTATTTATTTATTATTATTGCTGTGTCAGCACATAATTTTGAAAACTACTTTCCCTGAGGTTCAAATGCTGTAATGGATAGAAAAAAAAAAAAAAATTCCTTTTATTAGCAACCAATCTTTGCCAGCAATGGATTTAGCTTTCTTAGAGGTATGGAACTAGCTGTGTTTGTGGTCTTGTAATAGTTTGCATACCTCCTATGCTTATTCCTAGGCTCTTGAAAGCATTTGAAAACCACTTACTCAAAACCATTAATACACTTTCTCTGCATTTGTGCAGCTCTTCTAGAAGTTACTGGAATAAGCACTGTATATGTAATTTTCCTTGGAGAAAACAGTATTGGCTGCAGGCAAGAACACAAGATCAGCGGAGACCTAAGTATGTTTTTTTTTTTTTTTTAAACAAATCCACCAGGCTTGCTTAAACAGCATTATACTTCTCATTGAGAATTTTTGGTTCAGCAGGAACAACAGCAATACCTCTATAGGCTGCTTTATTATTAAAAACAAAAGTTCAGAAGGTGTTTCTAAATAATTGACAACAATGATTAGCAGACAAGCCAAACCAGGCATCTAATAGAGGCCTAGCTTAGAACTTTTTTGATAAAGCCTTTGCTGCATGTAATTGATATTTAGATGCCAGATTTCTTTTTCTCCTAATAGTAATTACATCGGTGTCATTAATAATGGCTGCTGCAAGGTCCTTAGGTTCTATCCTGCAGGCAAAAATTATATCTGGTCAGAGAGTCTGGTAATTAGTCACTCTCATTTTCAACAGTCCTGAAACATCTTTTTCTCTTTTTAGAATCTGAGGCTTTTACACTTTTTCCCTTAGGAAACTGGGTTAATAACAGCGGAAGAGAAAAACTGAGAAGCTTGTTTAACACCACTTACTATGCTAAAATAAGCTAGGAGATTTCATTTTAATGATCATATCCCAAAGCACATTTGTAGTGATTATTTTTAAAAAACATTCAGCAGACATGGTTGGTTTCCCAGGAGCTATGAAAGGCTGATAATGCCTGAGGTGCTGCTCAGAGCCCTGGCGCCTCCCTGTGACATGCAAGGAACAAACACTAAGGGCTGCCTAAAACTGCTGTCCAAAGGCTCTTGTACATCCCAAACACTCAGCAGTCTTTTTTTGCTGAGAATTGCTGAAAATGTAATGAAAATGTAGTATTGCATGAGTCCTATGTTTCTTGATTCCAGTCATATCAGAAACATTTTACTTGCAGGCAGCAGATTGCTGCTTATGCCTTAAATGATTTGAATAATTTGAAAAATAATACAGAAGAAAACTGTCCATTAAAATAAATTATTACTGTGAAGTTAAAAACTGTCCAGCTGATCATTTGAAGCAAACAGCTTTTGATACTGTGTATACTTAACAAATGGTCAGATTCCTGAAGTGCTCAGATGCTTATCCTTACTGTTGTCAGTCTATACCTGTTCTGATGCCTGAAGTTTGAGCTTTCATGTTTTTCAGATTCTGTGCTGCCTAGGGCTGCAGTTCTGAGTCTCACAATCAGTGTCAGTCAGCTCTTCACAGAGCAGGGAGACAAAACAAATCCTTTTCCTGCTGAAGACCAAGGACAACTTTCAGGCCCAAAAGCACAAACAAGGGTGGACTGAAGGGAGGAACAAGAAGAATGGGACCTCACAACATGAAGCTGTAACTGGACAATTAAACCCCAATATGGAAATGGCCCAAAACTTATGAAAATGTAAAATCTCATCACCAGTCAGTCATTTTGTGACCATTCTCAGTCCACCTTGGGTGTAGCCCTGGTCAGGCCCTGTCCTGCCCAAGGTGTATCCTGGAGGCCTTTCAATAAATACCTGCTTTATTCTCTAGCTCTGTCCAATCCCTGTTTCAATTCAGCCTTCCCAAGGCATCAGTTCCCCAGTCCTATCACTGATGTTGCCTTTAAAATTTAGCAAGGTTTTCAAGGACTCTCCAGTAGGGATAGCAGCAACAGAGGAAAATGCCCAGAGAAAGAAGCAGTACATGCCAAGAACCCAATCACACCAGTATCAAACAAACCACTTCTGCCTCATGGGTGATGTCACACAGCCCCCAGGCTCCCTTCAGCCTCATGCCACTGGGAGCTTCTGCATTTATTATTATTTATGATATAAAAATCTGCCATAGAAGAAAAATCTGAACCAAAAAGGTAACGCTGGTGCTTAAAGGAAATAGGGGAGTTGTAACAGCTGTGGATGAAAAAATATGTTCCTTCTATCAGTTCTGCAAAATAGTGACTGAAGAGGTGGAGAGACTGGTGAGGTTTGGCTGTTTAGGCAGTAGGGAGGCTGAAGGTCAATGAACTTCACACATGCCATGCAGACCTCACAGAGAGGCAGAGGGCTTTTTTTTCCTACAAGAGAAATGACTGATTTTACTGCATGTGTCCAAAATTCCACCCAGAAATTCTGAGGACTGAATCTGATCTGCAGGAGGTGGCTTCTTATGAGAAATGTCCTTATTTTATCTAATGAGATCCTGTTCACTGAGGCTGATTCCAGCCCATACTCAAGCAGGGTCAGGCTGATTAATGTGAGAAGATCACAGTGCAACATCTCCTTAGCTGGAGAAGACAGAGATGAACACCTGGTGCCCTCTAAACTGGGATGAGTCGCATGATGTTCATAATTTGCCATATTAATTCTTATAAAAATAATTTCTGTCATTCAAAACATTATGCACTCAGAGTCTTAAAACTTCTCATTATTCCTATCATGTAATTTACCTAACGGTCTGTCAGTCAAATTCAGGATGGCTCATTTTAATTCATACTAATGATTACTCAAAGAAATAGCAGTCTTTGGTTTAATATTAGATTTTAAGACTGAGCATCATTTCTTGTATAAGTTAAGTGAAGACAGCTGTAGACTGATAGAAAAATTAACAAGGTCATGCTGCTTTCTAATTCTTTAAATCTGGTAGTTTCCTCTATCTCCTTGCCTCATCAGCTCTTCATCTCTTTTTCAAATCTCATTGGAAAACTAATTTCCCCCTTGCCTCTACTGCTCAGTTATTTTCTCACTTACTGTTTATTAATTTAACTCTAAATAATCCCAAGATCAAGGAAAAGTATAATTGGACATCCTACATATCCTGTCCACTGTCCTGTGGAGGTGGGTTAATTTTTTTATGTGAAAACTGCCTGAGAGCTGCAAATTGAGTCTCCCAACAAAACAAAGCATTTTGGCAAAGGGATTTGGCTTTAAATTTCATCAAAAGACAAGAAAGCAAAGAAATCGCAGCCCTCTCCTGCAAATCCTAATTCTAAAGATATTCTCTGGTTTCTCTATTTAGAGATTTCACTGCAATGCCTTGGGTTACTGCTTGGATACATTCCATTAAAATCCTTTCTCTACAGACAGGCTTCCTTAGCTAATTATATGTTATCTTGTGTGTAACAGGAAATGTAATCCAGCTGGTGTGCTTGGCCCACGTGGGAGAACAAACTTAATACAGTTGCTGATACATGCACAGCTTGGTGTGCCTAATACAGGTCTTAGGGAGCATTAATTTTTGATGATTAACTTTATGGGTTTGGATGCAGAGGGAAGGGATAAGCGTTTTCCAGTTCAGCTGCACAAGCTGGAGAGCAGCTGGTGAGGTTTATATGTGTGTGCTGTGTTCCCTTTTCCCATGAGGGAATTCCTAAAGAAGGACTCAGTGTCATTACAAGGCTCTAACAAGGTCCCACTCCTTCATCTGCCTCAAACATGAAACACTTTTGGTAAGAGGTGAAGAGATTATGATGCCCTGGAATCTAGTAAATAGTGCAAGCTTTGGTCAGTGTCTGAGTAAGAGTTTAAAGTATAAAAGAAAAATTAATTGCAATTAGCAATGGCACTGTATTAATGAGTTTGATTTTTAAAGGGGAAGACAACACTGCCCATCAGAGATTTTCTTCTTTTAGAAATAATGTTTGTGGATGATATCAAGGGATGATAAAATATAACGGACAGAGTGCAGAACAGGGCAGACACCCTGTATCAACAGAGGTCATTTGCAATATTTAGTATCTCAAGACCCCAAAGAAGATCTATGAAGAAATGCTTTTATGAGCACGTTAGGTCTCAAAGGGCAAACATTTACCTGATCTTCTGTATGTTGCTGTAAAGATCATTATCCAAGGCACAGTTTTCAGAATGATTCATTATCTACCTGAAATCAGGTATTTCAACTACCAGGCCTCAACTAGGCAGTCATTTCAGGATCATGATATTCTCTCCCTGGTTATATCACACAACTATTGAAACAATGGAAAACCCTTTCTCTTTGCCATGACAGAACTCAGAGAATCTTGGACTGAATGTCAAGGAATTTTTGTTCTCCCAGGCCAAATCAGCTCTCTAATTAGGTCCTAGGTCAGATTTGGTTCACTGTATTTTTGGCTGAAAGGCTGCAGAACAAAATGACCTCTTATCAGACACCACATAAAAATGTGCCAGTGCACTCCTAAGTAAGAAACTACAAATCTGTACAACCGACTCACAAGGAGATTTTGTTATTGTCACAAGATTTTCATTTTTAGAGACAACATTTTGTGAAGTTCTGAGTGTTTTACAGCAATTCCCTGGAGAAATGAACGTCATATAGGAAAAGGTACTTTAAAGCAGAGAAATTACTGAACTGCTTTATTATACTTCGAAATTAATGTACAATTCCATACTTGTAACTTATTGAGACCCCTGGATAACTCTCCTCCTCTACTTTATTTCTGTCTAACTTGGTAGTCTTTCTCAAAAGAATATTTTTCACAAAGAAGACTTGATCTTTTGATAGTGTAATTTGTATTTTACAAGAGTATAAGTGTAAGTTTTTTGCGTAATTAGCACAGTGTAGGCTCCTTCCCTTCTTCTGCTTGTTCTGGAAATACATGGAAAGATGCATCATTATGTATCATCCATGCTCATCATCATTAATTTGTATTCCTTATGAAATTGTTGGAAATTGCTCCATTTTGTGGAGTGCTTACAGTTTATTGGGCAGCTATTTGATTTCTGAAGTTCATGTATCTTCCAGGAAACTTTAGGAGTCCATGACAAGATACAAATTCCATTTGTGAGCCACAGAATTCCTACTGGTGATAATTAAAAGCAGGCTGCTCCCCTAATGTGCTCACCAATGATGTACCGACAATTTTTCAAGTGTCTACAAGGAACCTTAAAAGAAATAGCAGTAAATACATGTTAAACTTTAGAATGTTGCATAATTCACCAGAACTTCAAGAAGTTAAGAAACTGATATAAACAGCTGAATTTAAGGGATTGAGAGGTTGTGTTAGATGGAGACATTCCATTTCTTTCATGGTTTATCAGAACAAAACCTCCTTTCTTTATTAAAAGCAAATGACAGGTAGAAAGGGATAAAGACAGACTGCAAATGTTGTTCCATTTTTCTACCTAGTGTGTTTATTAGTAGCTAAGACTACTGTTTTCTGCCTTTTCTTGAATAAAATTTCTGACCTTTTCAAATTAAACATGTTCTTCAACTTTACCTGCCATTTTTTGCTCTCTGTTAGAGGGATGTCTTTTTGATAAATTCATAGTAGATCCAGTAGAAAATTATTTCACCCTTATCATATTTCCTGTGAGCATGCAACAACATCCCTATTTTGTCACTTCTGCTGAAAACAGGAATGCTGATATTCCCCTGTTTCAGAGTTCCTGGGAAGGCTGAGAGATTACAATGTCACTGGATATACTACCCCTGTCATAACACAAACTATGCTTTTTAATACACAGTGCACCACAGTGAAGAAGAAAAAATGAACTAAAACCTAATCAAATCAAATTAATTGTGCACATTGATATTTTCTGTGCATATTAATATTTTTGAGGTAGGAACCATCCCTTTTTCTTTCTCAATATAAAATTTCATTTGCATTTGGCCACTATACTTAGCCAGTGTTGTGATGTATGCTTCTTGATTTAAATATTATTAAAGCAAGATTTAAATATTATCAAAGTGGTATAAAATAACATTTTCCAAGTTAATTCTGTAAATAAGCAGACTGACTTGCAGTACTGGATTATTCACCTCTCTGACCTAGAACCTGGTCTCCAAGAGAGGTCTTGAAAATTACACCTGTGCCACAGCACTGGAAGATGCCAGCAGTGCATTTATCTCCCCTGACCTCAGAGGAAAGAGTTTATAGATAGAAGATGCTCCTTATATATTTTAAAAGGTGGACACAGAAAATTTTTCCCTTTTTTTATTTTTTGTAAAAACAGATAAGAATGGTTTAAACCGTAGCTAGCAAAGGGTCATAAACCCTGTGCATGTAGTCTTGCTGCACAGTGGTCAAGGCTAAGGAATAAGTAGAGCTCTAAGAAAAAATATTTGCCTTGTCACTCAGCACTGACTGGTATTGGCACATAATCCACTGAGAAAGGATTTTATTAGACACATATATGAGATTTATAATTTAACATCCATACAAACGGCTTTGGAACTGTTCCTATTCAACTGAATAAAATCTCACAATTTGTCCTGTTTAATTCACCTCTTTAATATCTAGGAAGAAAAGAAGTTCAAGTCATAATGGGGCTTACCATGATAATGGATCAGAACCTGAAGGACTTCCATTAGTGCAAGAAAATAGGGTTCCTTGCTTTGGCTTACCAAATATTCTAAGCAATCTGTCGTCTCTCTCTAGCTGTCCTATTTAAATTGTTTGGATTTCTTCCCCAGTTTACCCTTCCTTCTGCATCACTGAAGCTGCATAATCTCAATAGAGAAGTGCAGTCAAGGAATAAAATTCTCAGATATTTTCAGAGCCTGATATCCTTGATACTTTCTTTCATGCCTTGGTTTGTATTTCTGTTCTTTGTGATCTTCATATGTGCACATCAGTTCCACTGTGACTTCACATGGGGGCAGGGAAAAAGCAAGAACTGACTTAGCAGGGAACTGTTTAAGGTAAAGGTACCAAAAATTTCCTGTCTGTTTCTTCAGGGTTGAAGGCACTGGTCAGCACAAAATTTTTTACTGGTACGAGGCCCTGTAGCAACTGGAAATGACCAAATATGTTTTGTGCTTATGGAGAAGGAGGCTTCAAATTATGCTGTCCCAACACATGCTGTGTGTGCACCTTGTACCTTTACCTGTAATGCTTGTTGTGTGAAATGGCCTAATTTTGACAGAGCAACAGAAATCCGACAGTTTTTCTCTCTTGTAACCATCTAAACAAAGCTGGTTCACTCCACCCTTAGAGCAGATATTATTGCTTTATTTAGCAATAATAAATAATTAAATACATTTTTTGCCTCAAAATTAAATCATGTTCCCATTCACCTTAATTCTGCTGCATCAGTGTCACTAATGCGAAGTTTTTACAGTCCATAAATCAAAATATGTTCGTGTGTGATCCATTTATCCATGTTTGTAAATGTAGTTACTATGAGACAAGTAAATGTACGAGCTGCTTGCTGCTCTACTCAATTCTGATGTGAAACAAGACAGTCATTAACAAGTTAGAAGCAAAACAACAAAAAATCAGCACAAAATAAAATGTCTGGCAATACACAGCATTGTACGTGGGGTCAAGTGAAAAGCTTTTTAAAAATACTATAAAAAGTATGAAACACATTGCTCTTTAGGATCTGAGTGTGGGTGATGCTGTAAGTGAGACCTACTTTCTCATAGTACTTGATCTCGTAGTCCAGAATTGCTCCATGGGGAAAGTCCGGCTCTTGCCAGGAGAGGGCAATGCTGTTTTGGGAAGCCCAGTCCTTCCTTACCATACCTATCAAGGTGGGTGCTGAAAGGGAAAAGGATAACTAAGGGTTAAAGACGAAGCACACGGTTTATCCTTCCAACCTCCTGTCTGAGGAAACCAACCCGAGGCAACTTGGAGTGACCTCCAGACAGAAAAGCATGACAGATGGCAGTTCTCAGGGAAACCATATAACCTGGAATTAATGTCTCAAGCACACGCTGGAAACTCCTCTGCTGAAGTGCAGAGCAGCTCCTGAAAAATCCCCAAAATACAGAAGGGAACGCTTGGGCTGTACCCTGCCCCAGCTCAGCCACACTGCTGACTCTGGGGACACCGTGTCCAGAGCAGGAGCACATTTCAGAGGCAGCAAATTCTGCATGCAGCTTAATCTTCATTAAATGTTATAATTCAGCTGTTTAGGATGTACATTCAGTTTAGTCTTTGGGGTAAAATCAAGGCACAGCTTGAAACAGAGGCAATGAATCCTTTTTGTGGAAAAGGCACGCAAGAGCTGGCTCCTTCCCAGGCCCCTGAAAGGGATTGGGGTGTGGGCAAACTGGGGGGCAAAAGCAGCTTCTGGAAGGGGCCCAACATGCATGGATGCACCCAGGAGCCAAATTATCTCACTGTGGGCTTAACCAATTTTATGAACCAGTTTTTCTGCCTTTTTTGGAAGAGAATGGTTATCCACGCAATGATTTCAAATGGTGCAAAGATTGCATTCTAGGAAATGATCTTTCCCTATTTTATTAATCTGATCAAGCAGGTAAAAATATCTCCAGAAACTAATGTGGTTTCAATAGTATTGATGTGCAGCTTTCCCAAATTTTACAGCAAACCCAGTCATTTTATTCTAATATTCAACAGCCCAACATATTCTAACATATTATTCAACACAACTAAGATCAACAATTCAGCTACCATAAGTGGTCCACAGATTTCACTATTTGTCTTTCCACTAAAAAATATCAGTTTATTACACACCCTCCCCCATTCATCTCTCCTCTGAATCTTACTTAACTTTTCCAAGTTTCCATGGAGTTGTCTCCTAAAAATAACACATTTTTATGACTTCTGGTTTTATCTTTTCAATGAAAGAATTTCCCTAGGAAAACGAAACGAGAATCTGCTTCTAGTCACAAAATTTCACGGCTTAGTTTTCTTTCCTGTAAACATTTCAAGAGGTTTAAGAAATGAAAACAATAAATAAATTCTAGAATATAAACAAACACTGAAAAAAACCAAACCCATGTGTTTGTCTTTGAAAAAGGGGAAACTCTACACAGAGACGTGGGCATTTTTCTCTGTGATAACACATTTATCTGAGAGAGAAAATTAACTTCCATCCCCTGTCAATCTTCCCTTTGGGTAACTATTCCGTGGGAAAACAGTTTTGTCCTCTTTGATGTGGAAAAAATAAACCAACCAAACCCAACTCAACACATAACACCAGAAAAAATTCTGACCGAAGTCTAAGAGCTTCCACAGGAAACTTCTACACTTTTGCCACTTAAACCACAGGTCTGATGCAAGGGTATCATAGAAAAAAATATATATATATATATTTCCTGCCATGCAGAATAAAGGATTAACCTGGTTTTCAGGAAGTCCTTAAACAGCATAATGTAAATAACTGAAAAGAAAAAAACACAAACTAATAAATAAAAGGCATTCACAGGATTTGAACCAAAATGTTATCCCTGGGTAGGTGTAACTACTCCCTCAGCTAAAATTAAATTTTTACTCTTGAAACTGAGGGTGAAGTTGAGCTCTCATAATATTTCTCTGAGGTGCAATCAACTTCTCCAAGCAAGATAGATACAAAGTCAGGTCTGTTTAAAGGAAAGCAGAAGCTAGCAAACATGGATTTGTAATTGCTAAATACTGATCAAGGGCCAAGGAAGGCAATGCTCACATAAATTGTTTTACTGTTTGTTATTTTGAGTCATTCACTGGCATTGAGCTGTGATTTACAAGTGGGTCTGAGGGAGCTATAGCAACCTGTCAGACACATCTGGTACCCACTGTGATGAGCATCATCTGGGCCACCTTCCCAGCACACTGCAGCTTCATCCCACTGCATCTGTGAGTTTGCTGGTCAGACAACCCAATCCTTGCACAACTATTAAGACTGATGACAGAAAACACCAGGTCAAGCTGTAGATAAAATTATATTCTTGGCTTTTTTAGGCTTATAAAATACAGACTGCTGATATAACATGTTATATCCTAAACTTTACAAGCTTTTCGCATGTACTGCATGATGGGGATTTTTCTTTGTGCTCTAACTTCCAAATTTATACAGCAATTCATACATGTTTTCAGCCTGAGATCAACACAGTGATTCTTCCATTTGATGAAGTGCATTTCAAAAGCAGAGTTGTGGTGCATTGCAAGATGCTCTCAAAACTTCAGTATATGAAATAATGCCAGTTGTCTTCCTGGGAAACAATTCAGTAGGAAATTAACAGAACAAAATTACTTTAGATCTTCCCTAAACCACCTGTGCTTGACCTGCACTTGAAACCAACAAGCCCATACAGCAAGACTCACATCACACCTGTAGCACTGTGCCAGCACTGAATCCTCTAAATCCAGATGCAGAGATATGCACATAAAGCTGTGAATATGAGAAGTGTATTTGTGTTTGTATCAAGTTAAAAAAAAAACCCACCAAAACTACACTTTTTAACAAAAAGTTCCAGAAGAATCACCACTGAGCATTTCCTGTATGTGCAGAAGGATGATCACGTTTTTCCCAGATAGGATTCCACTCAGAAATTTATTGTAGGAAGAAACAGACAAATAAAACCAAGTAATTAAAAGCACAGCTAGCTGAGTTTCTATTTCTCTTGTTGTGAAGTGCTACTAAAGAGCACTCTCCACTTTCTGTGGAGAAATTTCAGCTCCTTATAACTGTTGTTCACCACAGCAGAAGTCAATTAGACCTTAGAGATCCTATCCACTTATTGTTAAAGCTCTTTTTAACCAGAAGATCGTAAGATAGGTAAATCCTATTTTCCCCCTAAAGATTGCTCTAATGTGCCTATGATGAATCAATGGGAAGTTCTTCTAATTAGTTGTTTCAAATCCAGTAGCTGCAGGAGAGCTCTAATATGGTTACCCAATGAAACAATTTGAAAAAAGAAATGCTTAGAAGAGCAGCATGGATTTTAATGACTTTAAGGGCAGGATTTTCTTGCCATTGGGGTCCTAGGCTGAAGGGTGGTTTCCAGCTCTTGAGCTCAGCACTGATCTGTATTTAGTACAGAGGATTCTTTGCACCATCTGTTTTCTACTACTCTGTTATTTATTTTTGTTGAATTACGATGAGTCATCTACAATGTGGTGAGCTCCTCATTTGATTTAGTCTGATAAGCTTCTCGGTCTTTTCAAATTTTTATTGAATAATGGAAGTTTATTCTTTAATGCAGAATGGGCTGATTTTATTCCAAACTCCTTTAGCTTCTCTTTTTCAGAATCCTTTTTTTTCTCATATGCTACATACAGGAGAGAAAACGTGTATTTTAAACAATGACTGGATCAAAGTATCTTTTCCCTAGAAACTTTCTCTTTTTCTGAAGCTGGCTTCCATTATCTGTAAATGTCTGATTTCAAAATAAGTGATCTGGAGAGCTGCTGGAGCTTTTTTCCTTTAGTGAATTTTCTAATTGTGCTACTTCTTGTTTCACACTCCTGAAAGTAGACACAGAAATGTCTCCTGTTTCCAGGACTGAGCAGCTTTTATAGGATGGCCATTCATTGTGGTGAGGAAGCTTCAAACTCTAAGGCAGCTGATGACCAAAGCTCACCTGATACCTGTTTATACATCAAATCTTTCAACCCTTCATCTCATTTCTAATCTTAATTTTTTGGTGAAGAGAAACCATGACAGCTCAAAGGCCTCTCCCTTCAGTCACTTTCTTGCTAAAAAAAAAAATCTACCATCAAATAAGAACAGCTGCGTCCATTTTGTTCTCCTCCTTCCTTCCCCTTGAATTGTATCTGTTTTGCCCAAAACCAACAAAGTGCCAGCAGATACAAATTTGGAGAGGAGAGAGTGGAAGTGGGATCTGAATTGTATGGATGCTGTGGGGAGGACTGCAACTTTATTCCTTTGGACGCCATCCTCAGGAGAAGGCTGTGGGTCCCAGTAAGTAAAATATTGGGGGTCTCAAGAAGTAAAATAATGTCATTTGGGATCACATGTTTAATTCAGCTTGTCATTTCTATACCTTTGTTGTTTCTTTGCCATTACCAACAATAATGCAAATTACATAACTAAATGTCATTCTTTCCTTGAGACCTCTGCCTGTTTCAAGGAAACAGGAAAGATCACACCAAAATATAGGGCTTAATCACCTGTTTTCTGAGCAGAGGTTTCCCTACAGAGGAGGAAACCAGCTTTATAACATCCTGCAGGGAGCCTGCATTCCTCCTTTTGGGGAACAAGTTCCTTCAGTAAGAGAAGGACAGTTGAGGGTGGAAGAGATATCAATGCTGTAATGACTAATTTATTGACTGTGTTGGGTCAGAAAACAAAAGAAAACTGTTTTCTTGGTTGTGAAAAGGAAAGGGCTTCTTCAAGCTTCAGTCACAGGTTAATGGCACAAATTAAACCAATAGTAAACTATGCTTAACACTACAGAAGTTACAGTTATCTAATAATTCCAATCCCATTAAACAAAAATGTTAGGAAATCAATGAAACAGAACAGAGATGTATCAAGGTCCAAATCTGAAGTGTCCTTCCAGATGGTAAAAACACTTTTTGCACTTTTTCTATAACAGAAAATGCTATTATAACTTTACAGTGTTTCACCAGTCCATGTTCTGTAACTATATTACAATTCCTATACTACTGAACACTGAGTATGATTTTATATTACCAATATCAACAAAAAGAGCACTGAGATTTTATTCACAATGCCACATTTGGGAAAAAAAAGAGAAAAAAAAAGAGAAAAAAAAAGGAGACAATTTCAGGGCACAGTAAGAAAAATATTGCTTTTACTTCTGATTCTAGAAAGACTATTAGAAAGGTAATAAGCAGTGAAACTATGCTCTCTTAGAGAAGACATTTTACTCCAGTAACAGAACTGGAAGCAATGAAACAACATTTCCTGATCAATGATAATGCCTACAGTATTTTACTCATTTGAGCTATATGCCAAGGATTTTCCAGGGAAGTTAAGAGGCCTGAAACCTTCATCCTGCATTACTAATGCCCATGTGAAATATATGATCAGTCATCTGAAGGATGTAGTTGTGCTGTCTGTCATCCAGAGCAGTCTTCACTCCTGCAATATGGTTATTAATCCTCCAGCAGAGATGCAGTTCATCCTTTCATTCTTTTGTGTTTGTCCATTCATCTTTCTGTTGCTATCTTTGTAGGATAAGGGAAGAAAAAGTATCTTATGAACAAGGGATGTGATAGGGATCCAGGAGACTTCTGTTTATATTCTTTCCTAGTTATGCTCCAGAGATTTTCTTTAATCTTTTGACTGAGCTATCTCAACGTACAACGTGAATGTCAATAAGTTCCATTATTTGCAATATGTGAGCACTTTCTTGTTAGAAGTGTGAGTGTGTGGATATAAAAGACTAAAACCTAAGCACAAGTTGACATGGGAAACAAACCACAAAATATGAACAGATATTGAACTTTATTAAAAAAACCCAGTTCATAACCCATCTCTGTATATTAAAGATGTTCACATGGATGAAGCAACTTCGGGTTTATACTGAATTCAGCAAGAATTTTTTTTCTTTCCACACAAGCTTGCTTTCAATTAGTACAGTGACTAGATAAGATATTTGATTCTTCCCATAACAGTCTCTTATCTTCCTGATCATTTCAGCAGTAATTCACAGTTACAATGCTTGGAGGGGATACTATTACAGGCACTAACCTTGGAGTTCAAAGTTGAGTGTGGTGTTTCCCTGACAAAGCAGTACAGCTAGCAAATTAACAAGTTTGGGGCTAAAAAAGTGGGGTTTTTACTTCCTTTTCTCACACTAATTCCCTAAAGGTTTGCACTCAAAAGACAGCAGAGCAGTGTGCTTCTTTTGAAGCACTTCATTTACTGAAAGTAGGCCTCCAGCAAGTTATAATTATCATCTCTCCCTCCATCTTAAAGTCTTTCCCCTTGCAGATCTCCTTTGCTTGCTCAGAAATGGTGGATGGAAGCCAAGTGAAGCCAATACCCTTGTCAAAACCTGGATTCTGCTACAGTGTTGTGGGCTAAAGGTCATGATAGACACAACCCCCAAATTTCCTCCAGGGTAAATGTAGATTCAACATGGCTTTTTTTGTGTGTTCCATAATGCAATTCTTTCTTCCTTTCTGCCTAATTTCTCTTTCATCTATTGTTGATCTTATGTAAGGAGACAGTAATTATTCATCCACACGATTTTGCAACACTACAGATTTTCTTTCACTTACAGAATGTGCTGCCATTCTACATTTTTCAAGCTTCAGACAGAAGCACTCCCAATTCTTTACTTCTTACAGGACCTACTCAGCTTCTGATACTTCAAAGTGGATTTTAGTAGAAGATACTTAAAAACAAGTATAAAATAAGGCCTTCTCAACTGTCAGTCAGACTGTGTGACTGTTCTGCTCTCTCTGATGATGTGTATGTGCAAAACCTCAAAGGTAAAAAGTATTTTGAGTTTTTTGACATAATTTATAATGCAATGAATGATTAAAAATATCTTAGTTACAAGTCTGTTTCTTAAAAATAGTATCCCTTAAAAAAGCACAGAAATGCTTTACCTAAATGTATGTTTAAAGGAGGTACTTTATATGCTGTGTATTATCTGAAGCAAGAGGAATAATTCAGTTCAAAAAAGCATAGAGAGAGGGTGTGACTCCAGGAATCAGATGCAAACAAACAAAAAATAAATGCAAAACTAAACCAGGTTGCCTGTCACATAAACGGAAATAATTTCGAATCAACAGGCCTCTGGCAATCAAAGGGATTTGCATCAGAATAAGCAGGTTTTTGGCTCCTTTCCACTTCCTTTTAGGGCTGGAGCAGCAGGAGGCAATGAGAGACTTAAAGACCTAATAGGCCACTGGCATTCCTGAGGGAACAGTTCTCTGGAAACCAGAGCTGCCCTCTCCTTGTTTGGCAGAAGGCAAAGCTGAGGTTGTGTGGGGCTGGTACATCAGCTCACAACAGGTGGCAACAACTTCTGTGTCTAAATGGCACAGTAAAAATGTGATAACTTGGGAAAAAAGGCCCTTTTCTTCATTGGCTTCTTCTGGGCATGTTGTTCTGGATCAAAAACCAGGGAAGGGTGCAAGAGGCCACTCCAGGCAAGTCCATTCCCTTCCTATCACTCCTTATGACAATTATAAACCCTGTTGTGGTACCAAGAGGAGAAGTAACAGAACATTACGTCCTTCACCAGCAGATTTTCTGTTTTCACAATCTCAAATGTTCTGTGTTGTGCTGTTCACTGCTCCTCCTGACTCAAACACTGTGGTGAGCCACTGACTGTCAGCTGGTGGCACGTTTGAAATTGGAGTGTGTGCTTTTCTGGGGTACCATTCCTGAAAAGCAGGACTCCTCTAACAAAGAAGGCAGAGTGGCTTATGGGGGTTTCCTTTTTAAGGAAAACTGTGCTAAAAGAGAAAGAGGCAGGAGAAAATTGTTTATCAGCAGATTCACATTGCTACTATAATGATGTTAATCAGCGTGAAGAAAGATGTGTTCCAGCCCACGTGTTATATAAGTTAAAAATATCATTCTGGCACTGTTAGGTGCCCTGAGATGTGGGGACAACCTGTGGTGACACATTTCTTCAGAGAACTTTGTTTCCAGCCTCCTGGTGTAACTTGGGTATTGCTATAAATTGATTGGAAATGCAACTTGAGGTTAAGAAGGTGTCATTTATTGCAGCGAGGTGTCATTACGGAAACAGAGCTGTAACTAAGTCTCATTCAGCAACAACCCCTCCAGGGTCAACTGCCACCAAATTGCTCTGCAGAACTTCCTGCTGCTAAATTGATCTCAGAAGTTTGAAAATGAAATAAGCAGGTTAAAAAGCACTAGGAAATCTGCCATCTTTTCACTCCATTAATTGCTACTCGTCCTGCGATATAACAAAGGCAAACATAAAATGTACATTCATTTCAGCAGACCTTTCCTGCTCTTATTTATACCCAAATACAAGGCTAGATCAGATTGTAGCCAATTTTCTGTCAAACAGTACTTTAAAGGTCTGAAAGAGGTTTTTCTTTTAGCAAGAATATCATGAATATTTTATGTGAACATCTTCTGTGAACCTTCTGTAAAAGCTGTGTTTGTTGGCATGTGCAGAGAATGTCACAGCTACTGTACTTCAATATTTTGAGTGAATGTGTGTAAGTGCATGGAGATGCATCCAATACTGACTTGAAATGTACAGCTTCAAATAATTTTCCCCAAAATACTGACTTTGACAGAGCATTCTACAAATCACAGTGATGCTAAATAAATATGCTGTCATAAATTAATTCCCAGAATGATGTTACAAACATCATTATGTAACTTATTACATATTTCATAAATGCTAAAAAATTCCAAAGGTTTAGCGTAGCTTCATTTTACTGAGGGTCAAGTATCTTTTAAATCTTTAATGTGGAAACCTATGCACAGAAAAGCAGACCCTTTTAAACTCTGGCATACAGACAAAAAACACTTATAGGAGGTCAGGAATTCATTCAATGGTTTGTACTTGATGCACACGAATCACTGAAAAGCACTGCTGCTGTCAAATGTAGGTTAGGTGCTCAATTTCTAGCCAAATAGTGTAGAATCTGACTTGATTCAAGTGAGTTAAAAAGCTGGGGGATATTTTTGGTAAGTTCTCTTAAATCCCTCTATAGTTAGGAGATGAAGTGCTGAACTTGCTTTGGGTGCTGGTAGATAAAATGTATGCCCTGGTTTCAGCCACAGTACTCAATACATGTATCACTCCCATCAGCAGAGAAGCTCACAGCAAAATCAGCCATGGATCTTCTTTTAAAGTGACCCCCAGAGAAATGCAGGAGTAATTTTAGATATGTCAACATCCTAAAGAAAGGGGTTTGTTGTTTAGGGTGTTTTTTTTGGTTTGTTTTTGTTTTTTGGTTGTTTTTTTTTTTTTTTTTTTTTTTTCCAGTTAGGTGTATCTATATCATACTTCTACATGAAATAGCACTGTTAAGTCATCAAAAAAAACACATGGAAAAAATATCGAGGTGCATGCTCTGTAGTGAAAGATCATTTATGTATAATTTTAGTTAGCTCACTGGGGATGCTTACACACCTCTGAGTCTGAGGGCAGCCTCTCAAGGTGATGGATAGAAGCAACGACACCTGAAGGCATCAGGGCAAATCAACTCTAAAAGCAAAGAGGTGCTGGCCTTTAACTTCTGTTGTATGTAAAACCTGAGGTTCAGAAGAGGCCAGTGGCTCTTTCTGGACTACTGTACTCATATTCTGAAAATATGTCACACTAATACTAAATGCATTTGAAAAATAAATCTCTCTTGTTGTGTGTTTTCCTCTTTCAAGAAGATTGAGCTGCTTTTATTCACAAAGACAAAACTCCTCAGAGCTGAAAAACCATCAGGATCTTAAAGAGTTTTCATCTTTCTGACTTGTATAAAAATTAAAACACCAAGAAAGAAGAGAAGCATAGAAATTAGATCAGATGATAGGCAGTAAATCATATTTCAAAGCGAGGTTTGTGGAAGCCCGGGTAATTATGGAATAACCTTTCAAAAGGGAAGCCTCTCCAACTATTTGCTGCTAGTTAGCTCATGCCCTGCAGCTTGTGGTTTAATACTTACTACACATACCCATGCTCATGGAGAGGCAATCTCCTGACAGAGATTCATGTGAGAGGGAAACCTGAGCATCCACACTTCCAGGTCAGTACATCATTTAGCTTAAGGAGCCTGCCTTTTCTTTCCAAAAAAATAATTATCCAATGAATGCCCTCCTAGCAAGAGCCTCTGAATTGTCAGAACTCTTCCATCATGCCCCTTTGGTATTTCTCTTCTTTTTCTTGACACTTAATGAGTTTTTGTGTTCTTCAACATTCTGTGTGCTGAACTCTGCCCTTGGAGATTTTTTCCCCAGGTCTATTTTTCATCTCCTAGCTCTTGTAGCACAACAAATGTGAAAAAAGAAAGAAGACAAAAGAAAAGCAGGAAGGTTTGAGGAGAAAAGCTGAGCGCTGCTGTCCTACACAAGCTCTTCTTGTCCAAGGGATGAACTCTAGGAGATCTACTAACACATTCAGAGTTTGCACTGGTTGATTTCTAAAAAAGACTGTAAAAATTTTGTGGTGTCCAAAAAGTTAGTGAGTTGACAGTTGACAGACACTAAAGCAAGAAACAGATAAAACATTCCTTATTAACTAAGATGCTACTGAATGCTGCTGGGAACTGGAAGACCACATATGGAGAAGCATTATTTGACACTTTCCTGATCTTCTTCCACCAGTGTACCCCATAGCTTATTGTCAGAGAAAAAAATAATGGACTAGATGAGCCTTCTAAAATTCCAAAATACTATCTGGTTACAAAGTTTTCTGATTAGCTCAAAAAAGGCAAGCTGGTTACATACAGCTTCCTTCTGGAACAAGCTTTTATCTATCCCTAAAGTGTCTTCTGCACTGCAGAAATTTTACAGAGAGAACACACCCTGCTCCTGCAGCTCTGGTAGTTGCTTGTAAGAACTAATGGCTCATAGCCACACAGTACATTAGTGATGTGCAGCTGAGTGCTTTGGGGTCATATTTTTAAGTACCTGATCCTCAGAATGATATTTAAATTATGCTCTGAGTCCAAGCTCCTTAACACTGTCAAAACCAGAAGAAATTAGAACATGCACCAAACTGGAGTTTGGCAATTTAGACAACTTTCAGTTTGACAGCTCATGTTAAGCACCAGGTTAGACATTGGTATTGCACTACTGCTTACAAGCAAAATTATTACATTTGAAAAATCCTCAAAATAATGATCTCACTAGAAAAAAACTGCTCAGCCTCTTTCATCACAAAAAAAATCTTCCTTCTTCAAATCCTCCTTAGGTTCTAAGTAATTCTCTTTGCCCAATATCATACTTTGATATGTGATTCAGTCGTGAGTCTGTAGTTTGGAAGGTCTGAGAAATCAGTGTGTCCACACAGGATATTTAAAGTTCTTTGGCACACAAACAAAACCAAACAGTAAGACCTGCTAATTCAGACCCATGTCTCAGTGCTTGGCACTGATCCCCATTTTTGTGACCTTCATCTGTAAATTTCTACAGCAGACAAGCATCTCAAATCCCTCTGTACTCAAACATATGGTGAAACCTGGGCAAGAAAAACCCCACCAAAAAAAACAGCAGCTAAGGAAATCTTTGATAAAGGGAAAAAAAAAATCCTCCACATATGCAGCAATTCCTTGAATGCCATCTAGAGGACACCAACCTCCCATAGCTATGAAAGGGTCCTGACACACACAAATGTGTCAATTCTGGATCTTCCAGCTCTTTATCTGTACTGTTCAGAAAATAAGGGTTAGTGAAATGTGGCCATATAGAAAGTTTAAAAATACCAACAAAATAAATAATACAGGATAGCTTTGTAATAGCTTTCTAAAAAATAGGATTCTGATTGCACAGGTTAACTCTGTGCCAATAAATTTGTGGAAAATAATTACTGGAAACAAAAGGACTATTTGCATGTTGCAACTCTTTTTCCTAAAATTTACTAGTTATAATTTTGAGGGTCCTGCATCAAGATATCATGAGTTTGCTGAGCCATCATGCTAAAACTCGGCAATAAATCAGAATTTTCCATATTTCATTAGTGATCATGATCACAAAGTATTTGTAGTGTTGACTTAGCTACTCATGACATGGTTGGTCAGAAATACTGTGATTTTGTTTGCAATTGCTTCTGTTACACAAGGTGATCTTCCCCTGAAATGTCCTTCCAAAAAATTCCACATTAACTGAATGCATAAAGCCTTGAGGAAGAAAGGCTATCTTGATAATTAATTCATTGGTTCTGCTTGACAAGAACTCTTCAAACTCTTTGAACTCTTTGAGTTTGTCAGTGTTTGTTATCAGTCTCCATTTGCTGGTCAGGTCCCATTAAATTTACACCATCTACTCTCTGTTATATTAAGCATCTAATTCCATGGGAACACCTCAAGTTAGGACCATCAAGACCCATTTAACGGAGGAAATGTAGCAACTCTTTTTATTCTGAAGTTTCTAAGATGGCACATCTTAAAAATATTATGACCTCAGCCTGTCTGGTCCACTCTCTGCATCTCTTCTCAGTGCCTACACTGGAAAGACACTGAGTTCTCTTTCATCAGCCAGTGAAATGTCTTACCTTTAATCTACACTCACAAAACCACCTTATTTTTTTTTTTCTTTAGATACCAATCACTCTAACCATACTGCATTCTATAAACTTTGATATCACCATGTAAAATATTTTAAATTACATATTAAACACTTCATAATGCAATCTTTGGCATCGGAACCTCCCATCAGGTACTCAGGTATAATCCTGCTATATTGCCAAGTTAAAGATGTTGTTTACTTCCTTCTAAAATGGGCAGAAATACAAGCATGGAGCCCCAGATTCCAATGTAATAATAATAATAAATCACTGATACCTGACATTTCAGTACGCACACAATCCTGAATACAAAATATAAAACAGCTGAGAGGGAGACATTAGCACTCTAAAGTAATTTGAACTAGCAAGGAAGACAATAGCTGGCATATTTCAATGCTTACACATGTTGATTAAATAATTAAGAAAATTTCATCTCTTTAAGAATGATTTCTAAGAGGTTTATGATTGAGAATAATAATTTGTAAGACACAATTGTTATGATAAATATGTAATTGAAATATTCAGCCATCATAATTCTGTTTCCAGGGTCATATGTAGACTGTTCTCAGTGTCTGAAAAATTTGTCCATATTCTACATATGCTTTTTACTTACAGTGGACCACGGTTACCAGGAGCCTCCTGCTTTGTACATTTTGCTTATCTTGCACTGTTTGAGATGCCCAAGAATGATCTGGTGAGATGAGAAAATCTGCTAAACTTGATCAGGGTAGTAAAAAGGGAGGACTATGGAGAACTATGGAGGGGCTTCATGAGGCCAGCTGACTGGATAATAAATTGGCAGATGAAATTCAGAGCAGAGTTATGCACACAGGAAAAGAACCCCTAATTTCCTAAGCAAAATGAGCTCTGAGCTGACCATTTCCACCCAGGAACAAGATTTTTGAGTTCTAATAAACAGACCTATGAAAATGCCAGCTCTGTGCTCCAATGTAATAAAAAAAAGATTAAATGAAATGTTAGGGATTACAAAGGAAAAGAAAAGCCACCAGATCTTCCCACTGCAACAGCATACGTGCACATTTGAAACACATTTTGAATACTGTGCATAATTTTGGTTTGTCATCTCAAAAGTTATGTTAGAATAGGGAGTATCTACAGTAATTAGTAAATTAAAATTGTGGAATAGCTTATACACAGGTAACTCAAAAAAGATGTGGGCTCTGCAGTCTGAAAAGGAGGATCCAATGAAAGATTGAAGCAGGAATGATAGGAAGAACACAAAGTGTGATCCTTTCTTCTTGCAGCACAAAAGCTAGACACGGCAAGTGAAGTCAAAAGGATGTGATTCTTAATAAAATCTGAGATTAAGCTTTTGAATTCCTTGCCAAGGGATGCCATAGATTTTAACATGTATTTAGTAATAAATTGTTAATCTGATACTGGGCAAGGATGTCCCCCCAAAGTACAGCTTTGCTGAATATTCAGGAAATGCATCTTCTAAACTTTTTCTGTTCTCTCACTCAGCTCTAATCTTCGTTTTTGCCCAGACAGGATGTGAAGCCAGATGAAGCAACAGTGTGATCCAGTACAGCTGCTCTTTTGTATAATCAACAGGAACAAAAATTGAATGTAAGAGGAGAGCAGGGTTGCTGCCTGTTTTGGTACTTATTAGCTTAATGAATAGTCTTAGCCATTTTTTTGGCATGTTTTAATTTGGTTTTTTGGTGTGCATGCAGGTGCTGAGAAGCCTAGAGTCTTCTCAATGAATCTGCTGCACATGCATGGAGAAACTTCTTGCATCTTGCACACTGTAGTGGATCTGTGCCATCTGTGGCACCTCTGCTGTATCTCAGACTCACTGCAGTCACTCACCACCAAGCTTACCTGCACGTATTCTCTGTGAGGAGAGTGACAGTTTATCACAAACTGGAAGGTGCTGACCATGCCTGAAGTCAGAGGAGTGAAATACACACAAATAAACCTAAAATGCAATGCACTCCCACAAGATCCTGTGGACAGCACACCAAGGAATTCTTTAGCTCATTTGGAGGCTGAGGCACTGGGTGCTACCCCCAGAGTCAGGCAGTTACCAAAACCCTGCATATCTGCTCTTTGGACAGGCAGCCAGTCTTCCAGAAGGGAATCTGCCAGGCAGACAGGCCAGAGAAATGTGGGAATTTGTTAACAACAGGTACATGCATTTGGCTGATCCTCTGGGGGAGACAAATTTTGTGTCTTTGGCCTGGGCCAGACTCATCAGAGGACAAACTGCTCTGGGATGGTCAGGAATGGGAAGAGACCACTCTGCACCATTTGTTATCTATCACTGGGCCTGAAGATGAGCAGAGGCTGCAAGATATTCATTGAGTGAAGAGAAATGCAGGAGCAAAGACACTTCAAGACATCAGGCCTACTGCAGCAGCAAAGGAAGAAAAGGTCCTGTGCAGGGAAGCACTGCAATGAAACTCACTGGAATATCTACAGGGAGTTAGAGGTACCAAAAATGGGGTAGGCTGAAATATTAGTCCATCTGTGAGTGGATTATCCAAGAGACATCTGCATTGCCTGTGGATTTTTATAGCCACATGAAGTAGGTGCTGAAATTCACACACCACTGGATTGATCTTTTTTCATAAGCCTCAGAGTGGCTGAGACATTAATTTCTTTAAAGTATGAGCTTTACTCCTTAACATGAATTTCTTGGTTTAAGAACTCAGCACTGTCTTAAGTATCATCACTATCAAAACAGCAACCATTTAATTCAGTAAAGATGGGAATGGATGGAAAAACTCATGTGGAGAGATTTATTACTTAATAAAGTTTGCATAGCACATTTAGTCTGGATGTAATTCATAAAACCTTGGATGTTCACTGCTTATATCCTGCAGTACATAAAATAAGGAGCATCTACTCCCCTTCCACAGGTCAAAAAATAATAAGCACATTTTGGCTACTGATCAAATGGAACATATGTAGAGATTGAAGCTGCCCCATCTGTGTGCTGGCAGCAGAAGGGCTGAGGCATGTTGTGTCTGATCCAGAGACATGAGCTGAGTCCTGCCCTGCCTGTGCACTGCAAGCCCCCCACAGCCCCCTCAGCTGCAGGTGCAGCAGCACCTGCAGGCTCAGGGACCAGGGTGGCACTTCAGGCTGTCACTCACATCCTGATGGATGTGTCACTGCCCACTGGACATTTGTATGCTGTGCCCACACCACTCCAATGGATCACCAGCACAGGAACTGGCTTTTTATCTAAACTGTCCAGAAAGGAAGGCTCTGCAGGAATTGCTTTTAAGTCTGCCTAGTGTGTGAACTTAAATATGCATAAAAGCAGAAGGCAGCTTCTGGGTGGCTTTACAATGCATTACATTTTCTGTTATTGTGTCTACACATGTATTCATTGCAAACTGGTTTTAGAAAGGAGAGACACCTCAGCATGTGAAAAACCAAACCAAAACATCCCTTCTGCTCTGAAATTTTCGACCCATGATTATGCTGTTGTCATGCAAAGAAAATTAAGGAAAGACACAAACTTCTTTGGAAGTTTAAAATGAGTTTTCTTCTCCAGTGGGAAGAAACAACAGTATGAACAGAGAGATATGCCAGATGGCTTCAGTCAGGTTTTACTAATTTACTGGAAAGTTTTTAGGCAGAGAATATGTATATTATGAACCTGAAGTACACTACATACTTGTGAAAGTCTGTATGCATTACTTAGGAGGTGTGAAGCAATCACAGTGATGCAAGAAAAAAAACCACAAGATGGAAAACAGACTACCCACAAGAAATATCAAACCTTACATGTTTTTAGAGAGAGCATTTTTGTTGTCCATGTTAAGAATGTATTTTGACTTCAGTTTGCAGCACCACACTAGTTTCTTTTTCAGCTTTTTCTTTCATTTTCATAAGTCATTCTGTATTAGAAGCATATCTATCCCTAACAATTACGCTAACTCAGTTACTCCATCAAACATATTTTTCTGTGAATAAATAGCATAGTTTAAAATAAAACAAAACCAGTAGAGATAAGAATCTGTTATTGTCATCTAGTAACTGCACTAGACAATTTTACTTGATAAATAAGTGCATCTAAAACTCAGTGGTTATTTATTTCAGTGTTTCCATCTGCAGTACACAACTGTATGGCTTAGCCTTGTAAGCAAACTTGTGCTACTTGGGATCAACAGGATGAGCAACCCAAGGAAATACAACTGATTTAGACATAAAAAAACTCTAGTTATTTTTCTTTCTACATTGCTTATTGTTTTTGCCTTTCTTAGTGCATGCTAATGTTTAAAGAAGGCATGCTGTCAAACTGGTCAGTAAAACAGAGAGAAAACACTTCTGTCCTTTGGTTTCCTACTTAGAAGCCATTCTGCTTCCCTTTCTGTCTTGTCACTGAAGACAAGGATGTTTTCCCAGCCAGAGAAATTCCCAGCAGAAAATAAAGATGGTTTATATTGTAATTATCCATTTCAGTATTTGTGTAAATAGAATGAAAAGGTCACATAATTCAGTCCATAACTCTGAATGCTTTAATTTGGGAATGCCTGGGGTGTTTAATTTTGAGTTTTTTTTTTCAGGTACATCATTACTCGGTTCCTGTACCAGATTTCCTATATGCACCATTCCTCTTCTAGTTGTAACTTGATCTTTGCTGTAACTAGACCTTTTTTTAGGCAACTGATCCTTGGGACATCAAGCCATTGTGATGGATGTGAGAAACTGCCTCAAGGAGACAGATGAAGATGGTGTCATGAGCAAATTACAGCTCTGATCACAGCTAAACTTTAGTTTTCAAACTTCTCTTTCTGAAAGCAAAACCTTTCCAATAAAAAAACATACTTTACAGAATTAAAATGATAATTTTAAAGGAAAAATTTTAACCAGTTGGTCTATATTTACATCTTTAAGTTTTTTGCTTTTCCCCTGTAGGATATACTTACATATTTAGATGTCAAAATGAAAAAATATTTGGATGCTAGTGAGCACATAGGTTCATCCTGGAGCACACAGGCCTCTTGGGAATATGTATCTGACACACAGAGTACATCTTTTAAGGAATTAAAAACCCTTCTGATCAAAATGATGCACTAAAATCTCACAGAATTTATACACCACAAGGATCAGGTGAATGCAAATTAATCCCAGAGCTCCACAGGCTGGCTTCACCACAAGCATGGCAATAAGACACTGGAGGAGGGAGGGGAATTTTCAAAATCAGACCAGGCTAAGAATCAGATCCCTGAGACAGAGCTAATCTAGTCTTGCACAATTTACAACGTGGTAAAAGCTCTTAAGATATGATAGATGGGAAAAGTGTACATCTGAATTCTTAGTCAATGAAATCATAAAGAGATAGGACTTGTCACCAGGCTGAAGTCTCAGATTTACTGCATTTGGAAACACTCAAGTGGAGTGTAGACAAGATAAATACTGGAGATGACACTGGCAGCCAATAAAAGTACTTCAAAGTGCTTGATTATGATCCATTATTTATGATCTAACACGAAAACTGTGGGTAGGAGGAAAAGGTCCCTGTCTCAAAGGCTTGAATTTAAGAGATGAAGGATTAAAAACAGAAGGGGAAGTAAGAGATGATTTCCTAAGTGAGGACATAAACTGTGTTTTCCTGTCACTTCTAGCAGGCTGCCTCAACGTCTGGAATATGTAACAAATTTAGTAAAATTACTTGAAATTATCTGAGAGCATTTGTATCCTAAATAATGCATAAGCTGTGCTGGTTACTGTTGGAATCATTTTGGACTGACTCAGCTTCAGAAACATTAAAGTGCCTCCATGGAGTCAGCTTTCTTAAAGCTACCTATAGAAAGAAATGCATAGGATCTTTAAATTAATCATTCCAGAGCAGCTCACACAATTTTATTATGATTCTAAGACTTCTGTTACAAAAGGAGACAATTTAACCTAACAGCCTTTTGAAAGATGACTTGAAACAGATCCTTTGTCCATACTTAAAATCTCCATGTTCTCCTTCCTCAATGAGGAAAATTATATAGACACAAAAATTTTGGTTTTATGCTTTGACTAAATATCAAGAACAAACAAACCCCATCCCACAACAGCTTTGAATTTAGCAAACCACATTAAAACACACTAAAGGACAAGATAATTTCAATGAAATTTTAATACTTCACTGTAAATTGTATTCAGCACAAATATTTCACTCAATTGCATTTTTACTCACTGATCCAGAAAAGGATATCTTAATGTGTAAAGTCAAATGAAATAAAACAACTCTGTTACACAGAAGAATCTGGCCTTCACACAATAACAATGACCTACTTCATATTTTAAAAATTCTGAACACAGATACTAAGCAGTATTTGTCTCAACAAAATGCTGAAACTAATTCTAAATTGAATCTTTAAAGATATTAACAATAACTTGGGAATCACCAGCATTCATTCCTTTTACTCTCTTCAGTAGTAATTAAAAGCAGTGTATTGTCTAAACATTGTAGAGTGTGAAAAACTGTTTCTTCCCTATAATTAAAAGTAGAACCAAAAACCTGTCAACCACAATCTTACCTTGCTATGATTGGAACAGGAATGTCTCTCCTGTCAAAATGGCAACGTGCATGAGCATTTCTGTTCATGTTTTGTATTGCCTAGGATGAGGTGTGAGGGTGGGGAGGGAAAGGGCAGCTTGCTCTTCATGCCCCAATCCAGGTGGCCTCTTTAGCAGCATGTTGGCTCCAGCAAGCATTCCTATCTCAAATCGTTTTGGGAGTGCTTCTGTGCATGCTGAACAAATCCTGCCATCCTCTCCAGCTCCATCACCCAGCATCTTTCAATCAACAAATTGCACTTTGGCATGAACAAAAGGTTTAGGATGGACTTCTGCCACCCTCCCAGTCCCAAGCTAATGGCTGTGAGCATATGCAGAGATTGTGCTGTTCATTTTTAGCGCTTTATGATGGCACATTTAATTGTAATAAAAGTGCAATTGATGGGAAGTGAATTACAGATTGAACAGGCAGTACAGCAGATGCACAAGGTCATTCAACAAGGACTACTCATTACTTCAAATTACCACCCATGAGGAGAATCTACAGAATATGCCAGGATGGAGCTCTTTCTCTGACACCTCATCTTTCAGTTTCATCCCAAAGGCCATCTTTGTTTTCTTTACGGATAGCATTTCCCAATTAGAACCTGCTGCCTTAAGTTACAACGACTCAATTGCCATCTCTAATGCAATTCACACGTGTGAGGCTGCTCCTGCTGCTCCCATTCATTCTCAGAAAGGTGATTGCTACAAATTGCTCACAACAGTTTGTCTGTTCACAGACCTGTGTTTCTGCCCCATTTGACAGAGTGATGAAAGACAGATGCCTTGTTTAGTTTTAAATCACATTTGCATTCAATTTTCATTTGTCTTTTACTTTCATACCTCCTTGTTGAACTACAGTCTGACAGTATTTGTCAAGAAAAAAATATCCCATAACTTGCTTAACAGTTTATAGGATTTGGCAGCACTGGAGCTTTTTCTTCATTATCTGTCCTGGCATTCACAAACAGAGATGAGCATTAAATGGAAACAGTTAACTGGAGCAAAACTTAGTTCATTCTTCTTGGAACCAGAAATATTTTACTGGAGATGGCTCATGATCTTTTTTATTGACTGCTGCCTCCCAAAGAGCCAACATCGGAACCCTCATACTTTTCAAGTGATTTCCCTGGAAGGGAAGCAGTGCCCTGCCTGTAGAGAAGGCACAGGTAAGATGGAGTTAATGAGGTATTCATTAAGGAATGCTCATTCCAGGACCTCTTCAAATTTCATTTAATAGAAAGTCAGGTTTCCTATCCAAAGAGTTCCTGCCTAAAGAAGAAGAAAATGCCAGCAATTAGCTCAGCCCTCTGCAAGGCTGCCTTGCACCATGGCCCTCTCTCACTGAACTCTGACAGGGAGGAAGGGCCACACGTCCTCCTGTCACCCCTTCAGAGGATGCTTCTCTGACACCTTCATGTCTCTCTTCCAAATTCTAGGCCTCTCTGCACTAAAAGTTACTGTCAATAGTTTAAAACAATTAATACTAGATTAACTATAAGTACATATATATATATATAAACCATATTTTACTGTATTAGTCAAGAAATATCTCAGAAAATAGGTACCTTAGTGCCCTTCACCTTGTATTTTTGTGCTGGGATGTTGTGTAGAGTTGCTGAAAAAGGAATAGAATAAATACCATATTTACATATAGGAAAACTGTGACTCCTATTCATATCACCTTCAGTCTGCAGTGTCACAACTGCTAATCTAAAAAAAGTGCCATGCAATGAAAAAGATAAAGCCGAACTGGAGATCAGTAGCAATGTTGTTATTTTCAAGCACTATCAGGAGAGAATATCAACCTTTTTGTCAGGAATACATCAAGAAAATCGATTCAAGTCGCTCTAGTTTGAAATGTTGTCCAATAGCTTTCAAACATGCTCATTAATTGTCCTGGTAAATACAAAAAACCCAGAGATTTTTACTTCAAAATACAAAAGAGAAAGTACAAGAAAATGATTTACTGGGTACATTTAATAATGTAACTGATAACAGTTATTCTGAATGGCTGCAGAACACCCAGAGCAGAGTAAATGTCTCTTGCTCCTTTTCTTGTCTTCCTGTTTCTCCAAGATCTGGCAGAAAATATATTTATTTATGAGTGGTCACCTATAAATCTAATGATAAGAACTGCTGCTTATAACCTAAAGTGCTGAGATAAAATGTTTGTTTAACCAACTATTTTTATCGGTGTGCTGTGCACAT
This sequence comes from Zosterops lateralis, assembly GCF_965231275.1. Lineage (NCBI taxonomy): Eukaryota > Metazoa > Chordata > Aves > Passeriformes > Zosteropidae > Zosterops > Zosterops lateralis. The sequence continues at coordinate 106,038,643 of NC_139763.1, read as the reverse complement.
CACTGTGCTGCCCCACCTTTACTAAATTCAAGTGCTACAGGGCCTTCAGGAGTATCAATCAGTCAGCACAGACACTCACTGGAGGTTTTATTGTTTTTTCAAATGGCATACAGTGCATGGACTGCACGGCTGCCACAACTGATAAGAGCCCCTCAATGCTGGACAAATCCAGCCTCATTTTGTTTTTCTACCCTCATTCTCTGTCATTGTTTATCTCTTTCTTGCAACACCTAGGTTTTGTAGTTGACAAATACAACTTCTAATACTCATGTTTTTTCTGAAAAATGTTAATTTCAGAGTGCAGAAGTATTTCTTGTTCCCTTCCTGATAAATCATCCTGCAATCATTTCAAAAGGCACCTGCTTCTGTGGCTCTCACAGCACTGCCATGGCTTTTGGGTTTTAAGAAGCACTCTGCTCAAGAAATGGCTAGAAAGAGTGATAGCAAAATACAGCAATAAGAAACCATTTGCATGGGAAATATTTAGAATCTGTGAGCATTGATAAGGTTCCTGTACAAGACTTAGAATCATTTAAGAAGACAAAAAGTCTTGTGCTTCATTTTGCTTTGTTTTTCAGAGAGTACACCCCATGCACTTCACAAAAAGGTGTTAAAATTTTCTCAGATGCAAGGAAAGTACTGTAATTAAATTTATTTTTAGTATACAGCCACCTACACTAAGTGTTACCAGTAAGGCACCAGGTCTGTCAGAAATCACAGAACCCCAGAATGACACAGGTTGAGAGACCTGTGAAGATCATTTAACTCCTACCCAGGGACAGCTTCCACTAGATTATGTGGGGTGCCATGGATGAAGACAAAACACTTCCAGAAATGGTCCATTGTTATTGAAGTTGAACTGTGCTGGTGGATCAGTCAGAACTCAAAGTGCTGACCTTTGCACTGCCCTTGTTTTCCACCTTGATACAAGTTCAGCTTCAAGCTCTGGTACCCTTAATCTTAAAAAAGCAATGCAGTAACTAAATTTTTATAAAGGGAAAGCTTTCATACATTAGCAGGTGAGTAAATGAAATATTATTTCTACTGGTTATTGATTAGCTTTCTTAATGCTCTCGAATTTCCACTCTCCCTAGTCAATTCCAGCTTAGGAAGATATCAATAGTTTATGACAAATAAAAAATTCTAAGTCTGACTCTGAAATAGAGTAGGAAAGGCTTTTCTGGGATTTTACAAAGAAACCTTTACTAATGCAGTAATATTACTGCTACTGAGTTATCTTCAATAAATACATTATTTTGCTTTAAAAATGGATGTAGGTTATTCAGCTATTTATAACTTTGTTTCCACTTTTACCTACAGAATACTCAGAACTGGGAGGGAACTGCCAATATTAATGGGAAATTGACATGGGTAGCTCAATTTTTGTATGGATAATCATTAAATAAATATCCATACAGCTTGAACAAAATTGATGCAACTCTGAGTACAATGAGAGGGTGTTTTTACAAAGAGTAAGGAAAAACATCACTCTACACCAGTGAAACTTCAAGGTAAGAAACTCAATAATCTCAGCAAAGGGCTGGATGTCAGGTGTATTGGAGCCCACAGTTCATAAAACTTTGTATTTCGAATTTAGATTAACTTCTTTTACAGAATATAGAATTCTTATTTGCTTAGGGGCATCTCTTTAATATCATAAGAATGTTAGTAGGAGTTAATAGAAGAAATTTTGAATCACCACACTGAAGAAAATTGGATCCTGGCAGATGTATTGAATAATAAGATGATGAGGACATAGGAACTGGACAAAGCTTTATGCAGCTACCACCATGCCCAGGTAATGCTAAATTCATAAGAGACAAAGATCAGAGAAGTCTTTCAAAAATTAATTAATCAACCTTCACACCACTGAGATAATACCTTCTTTCAAATGTTTCAGCATGGCTTTTTTGACAGCTTCTGTCTGCACAAATCATCACCTTATTTTTAGCTACCCCACAGCACTCCACTATTTCAGAAGACATCTCCCCTATACACATTCCACCAGGACATTTAAAACTCAGGACTGCTCTGCATGGGACACATGGCTCCTCCCTCACCAACCCTGAGGGGAAAGTTTCTGAGCAGTGTGGAAATAATGGTACCATTAGGGAGGAACACACTGGGAAGGAGAAGGAGAGACAAGCATGCCTGGTGTATACCATTGGGATCTATGATGTAAAGAGAGAGCAGACTAAAAAATTAACACTGTCAGATGAGAAAAGTCAGTAAAAAAGAGATGAGAGAGGGAATGGTATGGTCGGGAAATGAAAAGCAGTTTTTGGAGCAGAACTGAGAAAGAAAATTTCCATGGACCAGTGATCAAACACAGCTTGCTACAGCTGGAGCAGCACCAGGGTGTTTCCAGAGGAGTAACCAGTCCCTAAAGGGCTTTTAGGCCTTTTCACAAAGCCAGAAATCAGCTCCCTCGTGGTTCATGGGCCGCTAAATCTCCTGCCTGGCAGAGGAACAGGGCTACCACAAGGGCTGCTGGAGAACATGGAGCCACAGCGATGCAGGGAAAGTGAGACAACCTACAGGGTCCTCCCAGCAACTAGACCTCCTCTGGTTCCAGTCCTGTGTCAAAACAGAATCCAAGACCTGGAGGGAGGCTCTGTAATTTCCTGGTGGCCAGCTCCTCCCTGCTTTCTGACATGTGGCACACGATGCCTCCTGATCGGCCATGCAGTTTGGTCTGTGGCTCTCAGCACCTCATGGGACACTGATGCCCTGAGCAAAAATCCTAAGTTTAATTTGTAGCAGCTATTCCACACTTTAAATGTGAGTTCCAGCACCCATTAGGAGGACATTGAAGGCTGCACTGTGTTTTGGAGACTCTTTGGCTCTCAGTCAAGTGCTGTATCTGGAGAGCAAACAGGAGTGAAGCGGAACCAGGCAGCTGCAGCAGCTCCACTTCATCAAGTACAAATTCATGGTGCTGCTTAGAATTTTCTGTTCAGCTCAGACAGTTTCCATTCAGGCTCCCACTGCTCTCGTGCCCTATGCAAGTGTTGAGTCTAACTGTAATTATTAGGTGCTGAATAAATGCCACGAAATGTTATCTGATATTTCTGTAATACACACTGCATTAGTATGTGCCACGATTGCTTTCTATTGCCTTCCCATCACACAGCGTGGCGTTGCATAAAGGCTTTTATCCCCAGAGAGCTTTTTCTCATGAAAAGTGCTGAGACACTGTAAATCTATCCAAAACAGTGCTGCTATCTTTGACTTTGATACAACCAGCTACTCAGTAAAAAGGCTCATTGGAATACACTAGGAATGGAAAAAAAAAACAACAACAAACCACTCAATTCTGAGTTGATTCAGTGCTGATGTGTCTGAAAAAAGTTAGGCAGCAAAACACTTCAAAGATCACTCTTTCTAAACAATAAAAAAAACTACCTTAAAACTTGACATTTCCAAAATGATGAATCTTGGATTGAATCATGTGAAATGTCAAAATGAAGAGAAAAAGAAAAATCAATAGCTGTGCAGATGAAGCAATGTGAGGTCAATCACACTGAACTGCAAGTGCCAGCCACCCATGTCTTCTAATAGCAGTATTTTTGAAGTCTACAATACCTGAAAGACACTAGAGATTAATTTTCAAGACTGAATACCCTCTTAAAAATAAAGTTATTACACATCTTGTTTTTAAAGACTGAAGCAGGGGCATAATGAAATGGCACATTTTCAAGAAGTTTTTACTGTATTCTTGGGATCAGTTCATCAGCATTATCCTCAGAATTTCATGTTATATAAATTTTCCTTTGAATTTGATATATTTTTCCTGCCAGGTAACTGAAAATTTTAATGAGAGGAGGGAAAAAAAAAAAAAAAAAAAGGCTTAGAAAGCACCACTGCTTTTGAAATGTGTCCTGAGCCAGCTGCTGACCCTTTTGTGACAAAACTCAGTATCCTCCTGTGAAATTCATAGTTGTGGCATAAATACACTGGGCAGTCCTAACTTGGGCATGTCCTGATGGAGTTGCCTCTCATTCCCAGGCTGTGTGGGAAGCTGACAGTGCCTGGCAGAACAGAGGTGCCCAAGAGTAGAAAATGAGAGTATCCCCTGCATTGCATTTCAGTGTGCATCATTATGAAGCAAATCTAGGGCATTTAATTTCCTCTCATGTACTAAATGTTAATTTTTTCCTGAATTTATTTCTGAAATGGAACACTTTGGACTAGCCAGGGGGACTTGCTGAATACTGGCAGGTACCTGTATTTTAAACAGGATAATCACCAAGTGGGAAACCCCTTGCTGTTCTAGGGAATGTAATGATTTTCCTATTACCTATAATCACTGGTTTTATTTAGGTTTAAAATCATCTTAATGAAAATACAGCCTAGCCATGGACTATTAGCACAACTGTTTTTATTGCAGCACTATTCACATAAAAAGATAAAGTGTGGTGGAACTGGATTACTCCTGGAAAATTCTTTAAGAGGAGACAGAGAAGAGAGAAGCTTTTGTTTCTTTTTTTTTTTTTTTTTTTTTTTTTTTTTTTAATCTCATCAGTGGAAAAGAAGGTTTATTTGAAGAGAAAGAAAAAAAAAAGGCATTTCAGAACAAAGACTGATATTAGAAAGTAGACTTATAATGACTGATGTTAGAGATTGGTCTCGAAAGATTAATGGCATTAATTCATATGATCATCCCTAAAACCTCTCTAGTCCTTCTAGGACCGTATAAAATCATATATTTTTACAGCCTGAGCTGATGGAGAAAAAAAATGGAGACTCAATCTATAAAATACAGTTAGTGCTAGTAAAAGAAAACTGTCTGTGAAGCTTTTCTTTTAGATTTTCCTACAATATTTATGAACTTGTATTGCTGTTGAAAGAGGAAGTTGGGGGAAAGCCTTACTTTGAAGGGCATGAGTATGTTTTTTCATTTCAAGACTTTTTTACAGCTAGGAAAGAAATCAGGTAGCCTTTGAAATGAGATTTTTTCACTCCACCACCCAGTGTAGAGCTAAGGTAAATGTGATATTGAACTGCACCAGCCTGTGTCAGTTCTCTCTGTAATTACTAAGCAGAAAAGGGCATTTCAGAGCATGACTGATGGTTTGGATTTTTTTTCTCCAAATCTGGCAGCAATCTTATTCTGCTGAATGTGGTTAACAGAGGCAAATAACATAATATTTACTGGTTTTGATCAGCTGATGGGTAAAGAGCTTCTTTAAAAGTCTTGGCTTTTGCCAAGGCAACACCTTTAAAAACCTTCATGCCTTTGAAGAAGATGGAGAAATGCCCCACTTTCTCTTTCTGTCATTAGCAAGTGTATACAAAAACAAATATGAAGTGTTTTATTCAAAACAGGTAAAATTTAGAAATGTGACTGTGACCCATGACATGTGACCCATGACATCCACATGATAAAAAATTTGCAAAGAAAGTGCAATGGAGAAGAAAGTACATAATTTAGCTCTGCTCTCATGTGAACATCGATGCTTGGAAACCACAAAGTGACCAAGGAGAGGGAATGATGCTTTCTTTCTGAGAGCTCAGAAGAATGCCTTAAAATCATGTTATGCTTGCATGATTTTTTTATTTCCTATCAGAGACAAGAAATCCTTTTATCTACCAAACCTAGAAAAGTGATGGTCTCAACAACCTCAGGTACAAATTACTCTCCTAGATGGGCTCTTCCTTTCTACATAAAGGACACGGAGCTCTTGTATTTACTGCAATGCACATTTTTTTAGGTATGGAGCTCACGGTAATTTTTAAAATTGTTCTCAGGTTTGCATTTGACCTATCTGGAAATCTTAACTTTCCTATTTAAATCAAAGTCTGAAAGTAAAAAACTTTCAGAAATGCTGTTACTAAGAACTACTCGTTCCTTTTCTGCTTATAGACTAGAACATTTTGGGACACTTCTACCCCTACAGTATAAATATGTACCAGATGTTTGTGGGAAAAAAAATAATAATCTGGTAATCAGTCTAATTAAGCCCATAGATTTTATTGCATATATTAGCATTTCATCAGTGGTCTGTAAAATCAAATTGCAAATGCTATTTACATGAGCCACAAGTCAAATGCAAGCAAAGTAGCTCATTCCAATGGAGGTTTTTTTTCTTGTCTTATTGCAAAAAATGTATCTTGCAGATGCTTGCTACTTCTACCTAAATTTAGAGTATTTGGATAACCCTCTTTAGAATTATTGTTAGCATCAGATTTTAGAAAAGAAGGACCTCCATGGTCTGCCATATATATCTTGTCAGCCCCTCCTCAGGAATGTCTGACCTGATGGTCAATCCCAATCAAGCTGGAGACAGAAACTGCGAATATTTTGGGATGGAAAGGACTTTGGAGGACACCTGGTCTGACCTTTTGCTCAAAGCAGAGCACAGTTAGATCTGGGCTTTGTTCAACAAGTTTTGCCTATTTCCCAAGATAGGATAGAAGTCTGCAGTGTGTCAAGTTTCCACAAGTTTTAAGTATTTCAGCAGATTAGAAAACTTTTTTTACCATCCTTCACTGAACAAAAGACTGCTCTCAGCTCTTATGAAACACCAGACAATCCACACAGGGGAGTCTGAGACATGAAACCACAGCACAAGAGGCTTCTCTGGGTTTATTGTTCTCAGAACCAGGTGTTCTGCTGGGCAGAACCTCACAAAAACCTGACAGAACTTTCTAAAATCTACATCACAGCCAATTGTAACAGTATGTTAGCACTAAAGCATCCCCTTAAACATGATAAATTATGTTAATCTAAGAAGTACAGAGGTGAATGATTATTGATTGTGAATGAAAGGATACCACAGACTTAGCCTGGAAAATACGTGTAATGAACCTAAGTTTTCCATCACTACATAGAGAAAAGCTTCACATCAGCTAAGTAGTTGAAACTATCAGGTTTAGTTTTTCCACGTGCTCTGGAGCTGGGCTCTTTGCCCAGGTTTCATTCATTCTGTTTCTCAGTACAAAGAAAAGTATTTAAAGAAATTGGATTATCAGCAATCTTAGTCTCAGTAAAAACATCTAAGTGATCTAAAGATCCATTTCTTTCCAAAACCGCCACTCAACAACTTTTAATTTGGTCCTAAACTTTGCTGAGTGCTCAACAGCCCAGCTGAGTAAGTAAGTTAAGCACTGCTAAACCTGTCAGCCAAAAACCCACAAATCAACTTGCTGGAAAAAGAGACTGATTAAGAATCATTTTCAAAGAATAATTTCTTGAAAAGCAACCACAAATCTTTAAAGCAGCACTGCTAGGATTTGGTTACATCTGTGGTCACTGATTCAGGTAAGTTTTTTGCACTGACTTTCATCTCCAAGTCTGTTGGCTGTTTTAGCCTCTCTCCATACTGTTCCTCAGGCCAAGAACTTTGCCTTTCTTTGACCTGAGAGTGAGGCAGTGAAAACATGAAGGCACAGCCTGGAGAGCTTCAGTTTCTGGTCATGCGTCATCCTGGATGTCATGGAGCTGCCTCAAACCTTTCCTCTGTGGCACATTTCTCACCACATACAGGTTGCCTTAAATAAAGATTTGATCCTTATGTGGGAGGAGACCTCTGGCTGATTAACTAGGCATGATGAGAAAACTCTGCTGATCAGAATACATGTCAGGAGCACTTTGGAGAAAAGATAAATTGTCTGAATAGTCCAGATTTAGGTTCAAGTCTACCTTAGCAGTTCAGTAAATATGATGCTGCTGTTGCCTGTGACTGCCTACACTTTGGCTAAAAACACAAGAGGTGTTTGGAGTCATCTCAACCCTTGGTGAGCTGTAACTAAAGCAGCTGAGCACAGCAAGTATCTCAGGTGCACGGGACCAGTCCCCTAATTTGTTTTAGCTTTTTTTTGGCTCTGTGTGATCATGAGTTGCAGTGCATTGTTTTACATATACACAGTCTGTTACTGTTATTTTATTACTTGGGCCCACTTTGACTTAATGTCTTCATTAACAACTCAGGCACTGGGATGAAATCAGCTCTCACCTGATTTGTGCTCATTACCAAACCTGCAGGAGTGGCTGATACATGGAGGGAAAGAGCTGCTAAAGCTTGGGATGGTTCAGGGAGGTGTTACTGCTGTCCATCAGGATCACATAGGATGGTTTAGAATTGAAGCTGGACTATTCTCAGAGGAGAACAGCAAAAGGAACAGAAATAAAAGTTGCAGCCCTTCCATTTTGGGAAGATATAAAGGAATATAGTTTTTCACCATTTAAATGGTCAAATAGTGCAACAGGTTGTCCAGAGAGATTGTGGAGAATTCTTACTCAAATATAAAAGGCCTTGAGCAACCTGATCTTATTTGACAGGTTTTGATTTGAGCTTCAATCAGATGATTCATAGATATCGAATCTGACCTCAGTTATCCTGTGATTATATTATTTGAAGAATTATAATAAAACCTAGTAAGTTGGTAATGCTATATATGTATTGCTATCACAGGTTACCATATATTTAATTACGTTTAGAAGATTGCAGAGTAAAGCACTGAAAATTTAGAAGAGTTTAAAATTATGGCTGGCCGTTAACCAATTAAACACTATACATTTAAACCATGATATTACCCATAATTACATGCATGAATCCATTATTCCACCACTTCAGTTACTGAATGGGATGAATCATATTCAGTGTATAGGAAGTAATTCAATATTTCTTATCTTGAACCAACATGGTCTCAGATCATATTTGCTGTTGGCTCTAAAAAGCCACGTTTCCATTCTAGGAATCCGTAAATGTAATACCAAGATGGAGTGTCAAAATTGTCTTTGTGAGGTGAATTACTTTCTACATTTACCAGAAGAAAAAAAAAAAAAAAAAAAAAAAAGAAACAAGGATTTAGAAGTTAAGTTTCTTGAAATGTACGTGCATAGAGAAATCTACACTGTGACAGAGTGTCCTGGAAGTTTTCATTCCATAATATAGAAGGAAAAAAGAAATCATAATCCATGAGTTTATGGCATGCCGAAATAGTACCACATGTTCACCCATTCTTCCCGAGTTCTGAAAATACCAGTTTTAACACCAGGGCCTTATTTCATTCCTCAATATATTCTTGCTGAAATGGCTGGAATTGGAATAGTTGATACTGGGAATTACAAGAGAACACCCTGCTTTTCCACACTCACTTGTGTGCCTTAATAACCCCCTTCCTTTGTTAAAAGAGAAACAGATCCAGTGTTCAGAAGCACTGATCTAAGAAAAGACATCCAACAGCAATTGATTCCTGGCACACACATCCTCTGGTGACCCAGCCACTGTGTGTGAAGGCAACTTTGGGGCTAAAATACATGAAATGCTGACACACCACATGCTGAGATGAAAGGGGAAAAGCAGGGAAGCTCCAAAGAGAAAATTAGCAGAAGACAACAAGCAGAGAAAGCACACAGCAGTACGTCCAGATGAGGGGGAGGATGGGGAATAGGTGCTCTGGCTGATTGGAAAAAAAGAAGCTCAAAAGCATCTGAAGATGGGAGGTTTTTTATCATTTTTTATGAACTACAGGATAAAAAGGATAAAAAGTACTATTTTTATGACATGTCAGAATAGGACCTAGATTAAAAACACACTTAAACATTTCTTTTGTTTCAAGTATTAAGCGAAGATTAAGACTGTATAATTCGAGATAGCAAAACATATTTTTTAGATAGTACAAACCCCATAGATAAAAAAAATTGTTTGCAAGTCAAGGAGGATATGGCCCTACATGCATCTCACCTTTGCATGGCATTTGGTGTGCATTTAATTAAGAACACATTTTGAACATGAAGATTGCATCAAGAAAACAAGTTTACAGAAATCAGAGATATCTCAAGTCATGTATTATGGAAGCAAAACCACAGGTATTTAACTTTTTTTTTTTTAATTTAAAATTTGCTTCAGTTAATGACATTCACACTGTAACAGCTCAATGAAGATCTTATACAAAATGTTAGCAAATGCCACTGCACTGCCTGTAGAGAATAAGGGGCTTATTGACAGAGCAGATTCCAGCATAAAATGTCATGATTGCAGTATTGACTAACAGCATATCAAAATAAACATCTGAAAGTCGAGGTAATGCTTGAAGACAATCATCCTGAACCACCAGCTCTGCACTTAAACAACAAAAAACCCCCCATGCCTTCCTCCTGGAGCATTTTAAGATATAAACTAGAAATTCTGTTCAAGTGGTTGAGGCATAACATAAAGACTCTATCAATTTAGCCTTCTGTCTTAGGCAATTTAGCTCTTGACATTTTTCTCATTATTTTTGCTCTGTATCTTCAGTATGTATCATTCTGTGGGCATGGCAGCAAAGAGTATTTCATTCTACTTTATCAGAAATACTTGAGAAATTGTCTTGGGAATGGCTTTAACAGTGAAGCAACGTACAAAACATTAACTTGCCTCTTCCACTGATCTCTAAAACAGCACTGAAGTGTTTATAAAAATAAAGGTCATTCAGCAGCAGCAAAATCCACCCTATTTACCTTATTTGTATTGTTGGTGGCATATGAAAAAAAAATAAACAAGCCACATTAGAATGCCTGACTGATGTTCTCTCATCAGGGTTTCAAAGCAGAGAATTTTTCTCTTTGCATGGACTGGTCCATAACCCACAGCACATTTTAAAAGGACATGAATAACTTCCCACAAAGTAATAATTTTAAATGGCATCAGACATGCTCTAGAATTGGAGCCACACAAACCCTTTTTTGTGGCCTGGCCTTTGCTTGTTGTGCCACTCTCCATTCCTGCTGCAGCTGACAGTAAATAAACTTCTCAGTTTAGCTGCTGAAACACTGTGAACATGCCCTAATTTCCAGAAATCATTTGCTTTCTTTTCTGGCAGATGTAGGCACATTGAGTTGGGTCAAACAGCCAAGTATGAATTAAATTACTTATTTTTTTTCTTTTCCCTGACATCAACAGCTAACCTAGTTTTAATCTGAATAGAGATATCAGCAATTTTTCAGTTACTACATGGAAGAAACATGAAACACTAATTCTTTCTATTTTTTTTCTTTTAATGAGAGAGGAATGGCTTTTTCATTGCCTAAAAGAAAATTCTCCACCAAAGTTACAGTTCTCTATTGTGAGAGCACATGGATTTTTTAGTTGGAATTTAATCTCAACTCAACTTGGGTATTTTCCTTGAAAAGGATTACAGGAAACAAACCTAATTAGGTAGGAAGTAATAATGAAACAGGAAATGTAGACTCTCAAACCAGAGTAAACTGCATCAAAATTTATGCTCCTTTAGATCCCTGAAGACAGATCTTATAAATTGATATGAAAAGTAGAAAAATTTAAAACAAGAAGGATCAGAATTTTTTTTTTTTTTTTACTATTGTAAATTTTGTAAATATGTTTTTATATCTACATGGTACAGTTTCACCTGCTCAGAAACCTGAATTTGTTAAAAAAAAAATGCATTCTGGAGAAGATTCCAGGTACTTTCGAACTGTGGACCTAACACTTTTTTCCTCAGCTCCAGGGAAAGAGCCTCTGTTGAACAATTTTCTGACTTTGCCTGGGTCTGATGACTCTTAATGCCCAAAGGGAAACTGCAAATCAGCTCCTACTACAGAGGGTGAAAATTAACCAGCAGCAATGAGAAAAGCAAATTCTGGCAACATGGCAATCTGCTGCCTTATGAAAACTAATAAATAAAGCTCACACCTGCCATATAATTATTCCTGCAAGCTAAAGATTTTGTCAGATTTTGGAACTGAGGTGAGCAGAGAAACCCTCTGCATCCTCAGATGTCTGCCTGCTTCTATCTCCAAGGATGGAGACTACACTTCTCTGGGCAGCCTGTGCCTGTGCTTGGCCAGACTCACAACAAAAAATTGTTTTCTAATGTTCAGGCAGCATCTCCAGTGTTCCAGTGAGTGCCCATCAACTCTTGTCCTGTCACTGGGCAACACTGAAAAGAGCCTGGGTCTGCTTTCCACCCTCCCTTCAGGTATTTCCAATCTGCATTTATTTTTCATCCTACAGAACAGCCTTTCTTAACTTAGCAACATGCAGATAACAATTTGAGCATCATTATACCACATCCTCAGGAAAACAGACTAGTAAATGAGAGCCAGAATGAGTTCTGATGACTCATTTGGCCCCTACTACATTTCCCCAATGTATTTTTAAAGCCTCACATTTTAACTCACAATAAAGAAATAAGTTTAAATGCCAACACTATTAAACTTGAAAGAATTTTGCTTGCAAGGGATCTGCTTAATTAATACCAATAGAAAAGAAGCAGAGACACGGATTTTGAACTAGATTAGTAATAAATGACAAGCACAGGTTAACTGGAAAGTAAACACCGGGAGAACAAAATTCCATCTCTATTACAAGTTGCAGCTCAATTAACTCCATCAGTATTGCTCATGTATAAGAGAAATAAACTGACTGGTGTGCAATTCTAAAGCAAGATACCACTTCCTTTCTTTCCTCCCACCCACAAACATGTGCTATAAGGGAAAAGATGAAATGAATTGCATAATTGAACAGGATGCCTATGATCTTTTCACTGAGCACACAATGTTAAATACATGTGGGCTTCATTTATATTTTATTCTGAGGAACTCAGCGGTGCTGATCACAAAACATATTTATTTCCTTGAATTGTTAGAACAGACATTTAATCTCTTGGATCACTAAATGGATGCGAAACTGGATCAGTATAACTTAGTGTGCCCTTTCACAAGAAAGTAAAAGTGAAACCTTTTTCTTCACTTGTTACATTGCTAAGAAGCCATCTGTCTAGGTCACCTCACAGGAATGATTACTAAATAATTAGCTCTTTAACTCCCTGTGGGGTTATTCTACTACCTCAGAAAAACTGTTTTTTCTTTGAAAAATTGGTCAGAAAATGCAATAAATATTTCACCATAATGCTTGTATAAGGTCAGCTACTGTGGAATAATGTATTGTGCAACAGCCATTCAGGCAATTTCCAAATGTAGACAAGATATTGCATGGTCTTCCCTTTAAGAGGACAAGGACACATCTTACTTATGTCCCAAACCTTCCTGAGTCACTCACAAGAGGAAAGCTGAAGAACTGTTGTACCTGAGGAACTCTCACAGCAAGTGATGGAGTAACTGCCTTGGGTCTCCTGGGAATGTTTGGTTTCAGGGGTTTTGTAATGTGCTATTTTCTCAGAGATCAAAAGGGAAAAGAATACACCAAGAAGACAAATATTTACTCAGGTTTAAGGAAAAAGTGCCAGCTGTGTTTGTTGGCCCTTTATTCCCTACCAGCTCTGTTCTGATTTTTATTTTTAATTTATAGCCAGAGTTGGGTACAACCTCCACGGCAGATGTTTATTTTGAATATTTATATAACTTGCATCTTGTGAAGGAGGAGAGGAAGGAAGCTGCCTTCTAAGCCCTTGCAGGGAGCTGCTTTTTGTCTTGTCACTTTATTTCTTTCTTTCCTTCCCGTGAGCTGCTCATTTGTTGCTTTACCTGAGAAGGATTTGCCAGCCCTGAGAGTTTCTTGTGATGCCAACTCTCTGAAGTACGTCATTATCTGCTCTGCCAGGAAGGAGCTTCTTTACTGCACGTGGACCTGCAGCTTCTTTCACACATCCTGCACTATTCCTCACTCTCTGCCAGCTGAAAGACAGCAGGCAGTCCCTCAACTCTGATCATGCCCTGACACCTCACCAGATTTGGGAGCTGTTGCCCAGCACTGATTATTTAGTTGGCCAGATGAGACATCAAAAGGATTTCAGCACAGGAGAGACACCAGCTGCGGTCTTGGCACACACAGGGAGATTTTCCCAGCCCTAGCTCCCTCTGCAAAGACTAAAAACAGTCAGATCTAAAATTTAGGATAATTTGAGCCTAAATGTCAGGAGAGAACACACTGCTTTCAGTATCTACAAAGCTACAGGTTACTGCTGTTATTTTTCTCTTAGAGAAGCACAGCGTCTTCACTTACTTGGTAAAGTGAAGCATGGAAATTTGTAACACACAGACACAGAGCTACAGTAAGCATTTAAACATGTAATATTTGGTTTGAATCACAGATTTTCTTGAGCTGAGTCTAAATGAACATGTGCATGAAATTTAATGGAAATATTTAAAGAGCTGTGATTTCTGGACTAATGATTATATAATATTATCAGCATCCCGTTGTGCGAGGCTTTCAATTCATATAATTAGAAGATTGCTCTAGCAAGAACTTAGAGTGGAAATGCATTCATACAAAAGCAAGTAAAATAAAATTATAAATCTGGATACGTTTATATGTCTTACCTCAGCACTTTTGTAAAATTTACGTGTTTCAGACACATCTTTATAATACTGGAAAATCAGACACATCTGTATAATACTGGAAAATCAAACTAAGTAAGTTTTCCCAGCAGGGGCTACAGTGACACAAAACCTCTCACCAACAAGATGAAGCCCTCTTCTTTCTCATCATTCTCATTCTAGGGAAGCCCTTTATCATCTCCCATTATCTTCCTCACACTTTTTCACCATTTAATACCTTCACATAATTTTGATTTTTTTTTTCCCCCAAAACCGATCAAGCTACATTCATGACATGTATGCATTCATTCCTGCATAATTAAAACATTACAAAAATTTAAGAGGCAGAGGAGAAACCCTGTTAGTCAAAGGTTGCTCTGAGAGGGACAATGTCAGCTTACATTGTGGTTTGGGTTTCTTTAGGACTGCTACAGCAGATCTACCCAGCACACTGCTTGGGAATTGCAGCAGCATCCTCTGTGCTCACAGACCCCCCAAGGCAATGTCCTGTGATGGACTGAACAGCAAGGAGAGGGCTTCAGAGCTCCCATTCCACATCTGTGACAACAGTCAGTATTTCTGTGCATCTCACAATCTTCTAAAATCCCTATTTCCTATCTTTCTGAAGGGATACAACAGTCATCAGTCACACAGAGAGAGAGGAAAAGGGGAACAAGATGAGATCTATCCAAATTCTCTAAGACTACAGACTTCTTGATTTTGCTCTGCAATGAAATGTTGGTATGGTACTGACTCCCCACAGCTCTTCTGCTGCTGAGGCAGAGGAGCTCTGAAAAGTCATGTGGTCCCAGAATAAATTCAGGGATAAATAAATAAATATCCTCCTCCATTTTTAGCCATCTAGACCACACTTTACTAATGCTATTTTCCTGCTGTTGTGTTTTCAGTGCTTTGATGCAATACCTGTTTCATGGGATGTTCACAGAGACTTTTAACAAACTGGTGCCTCTGGAATTCAGGCTTTGCTCCTGGTGGCCAACATTCTATTCTGTCAGTACATCTCCTGTGAGGATCCACTAAAAGAACCCAAAGTGTTTCACTTCATGCCTCCTTTCACCCCTTTGGATACACACCTGAAATGCTGACTTACTCATGAAGCTGGACCAACATCCTCTTATCCTCAGAGGAAATATACTATTGACCAAGAACAGCAGGGGAGTGAGAGAGGGAAGCTCATCTTCATTTCACTAAAGTATTTGGATTTTTTTTCAGATAGAGTTAGTTTCCATGCATATTAAGTGGAATATATAAAAATATTCATAATAAATCTGAATAAGGCACCAGGAACTTATGAACAGATCTGTAATTCTGTGAAAGCCTTTATCTTTCTTGGCAAAGTTTAAGTGGTCCAGCACACTGGAAGCCTCCAGGAAAATGTCTTGTTGATGCAGTTCCTCACCTTCCCTCTAAACAGCCACCTGGCAATGATTTGGGGGTTTCTTTGCTGTTCAACCCTTTGTTTTTATGTCTCTTCTAGATGGCTCTTTTATGCCAGACTACCCTGAGGTTCTCACTACTAGAAAAGCAGTCTTCCAATGACTGTATTTTCATTAGCCACTTTCTAGCCTCAGACAATTTTGAATTATTTTTTTCACAGCAGACCTGTCTGTTGTCATGACATACATGTTACCTTTTTTTCTATTCAAATGGAGAAAATCACCCTTTCTTACACAGTGGTGGAAATTTCACTGCTTTCAGAATCCATCCAGCTTAGAGGATAGGACTTGCTTAGAAAGCCTTTTAACTGCATTTTTAAGCATTAAAATAAATTGTTCTCCTAAACCAATTTCCAATCATTCTGTTTCCAGCCAATGCTCACAGATATAAAGGTCAGGTATAATTGCTTCAAATCTCCCTGAATTTGTCCAGACTTTATATGGCCTATGTATTGCTTAAAGGTGACTATTGTAGCACATTTTATAATGAACAGTGAGATAGAACTTAGTCCTTTGCAGAATCTGAAATACAAAGTTTTTGATCTGACAGGAACATGATTTTTCTGAACTAGGTTTTTCTCCACTGATCTTAGAGTTCACCAGAGGGAACAGTACAGTGCTACTGCTTTAAAATCAATTTAGTTTAATTTTAAATCCGCTAAGAATGATGAGATGTTTTCATAAAAATAACTCAGTAGTGATCTTTTAATCTTTCGTTCTGCTTTCAGTACTTACGACTATGTTAAAATGAACAGCCATTTGCAAGACAGGTGCCACTTTAATAATGGCTTAAAATTATGGAATAAAATTGCATAAAAATTCTAAAGAATATGAAAATATATGCACCGACTTCTGAGCTATTTTTAAAATTGCTTGGTCTTAGTGAATTTATTCTCCTGCTTAAGTCAGCACAGGCAGTGGAATAAAAAAAATGGGCTTAATGCCATTCAGGTGGTCTGGGGCAGGATGTTTGGCCCCCAGAAGAGCTGAGAGCAGTCACAGAAGCTCTTCAGGCTTGGCACAGGCTCAAATCCCCTGTGCCTGCTTGGCCAAGGAACAGTGTGGTCCCAGGGCTTCCAGGACAAAGCACCTTAATAAAAAGGAGAGTCCCAGAGGAATTGCTCTTTTTATACCATACTGCACCAAAATGGAGAACAGGAATGAAAGGAATCAGCCATTCTATATTTATATTTCATGGAGATATGCCACCTCTGTTGGTCACAGTAAAGTCACTCAAAGTATCACTTTGAGTTTATTAATAAGAGTTTGTTACTAACATAAATTCTGCTTTGGTAATACAAACAGAGGATCCTCTGAACTACAACACTGTGATCCACTTAGCACTCTGCTCCATGCTATCACTCCTAAAAAAAGTCTATTTATTTAGCAATTCTCAGCATCAGTTTGCTCGAACAAAAGCTGCACACGTGGACAGCTTGGAGAAATGTGTGGGGCTTTGCAGAGCCTTTATCAGGTATCTGTAACATTTTTTTAAAGAATGGCATATTAGTGAGGTTGTTCCTTGAGGAGATACTGAGTCTTATTCTTTGTTGAAATGTATCTTCTGTAAGTACTCACATTCATCCAGTAAGAGGGCTAAAAGATATCAGCTCACAATAACAGTATTTCCCTTCTCTTTGCAAAACTGAACACGTCCACACAAGAGGAAAAGCAGCAAAGGATCATCCACAAATTTCCATGTGTTTTATTGCTACTTTTCCTTCTGGCTGAAACCAAGTGCAGCTGTAAGCACAGAACCTGAATCATTCTCTCTCAGCTGAGAATATGCAGCAGTAGCATTAGAGATAGATTAAACTATCCAAAATGACATTTTGAACAGTGTGACTCCACCTTATACTCAGAAATAAGTGGTTGCAGTGGAGCTGTTTCAAGAACATATATTCCTGTCTTAACATTGTATTCTTCCTTTAGCATTAAGCAACTTACAGTTAAAAATTCATTCTGTCTATCACTTAGAGGGCTGACAGGTCATGAAAACTTTGGCTGTCTCATCTAAGCTTAAACAAACGTGGTAATCCTGATAACCGTGGTGTACTGCATTAATGACAGATGTGGGTCTTTTTGACAGTCCTTCTGCTGAGATGCTGAATAAGGTTTTCACCTTTTCTCTTCTCTTCCCTCTTTCCCTTCATGCCTACAGCAATAGCCCTCTGGCTATTCTCTTGTCACATGAGGCCAGTAACGATCTGAGTAAGATACTCCTATAACACACAGACACTGAAGGAATATTCTTCTGATTGCTCAGTAGTTACTAGTCTCTCATCAGTACTGAATCAATGTTGAAGTTACTGGGTGCTTTTAATCACAGAATATTCTGAGTTGGGAGGGACCCACAAGAAACATCGAGTCCAACTTCTAAATAAATGGCCCCTACAAGGATCAACTCCACGACCTTGGTTATTGGCATAACCAACTCTCTCACCAACTGAGCTATAGAAATATTTATATTTAGGTATATATAAAAAGAGGTAAATTAATAGCTGATATATATAAAAAGCTGCTGATCACCCAGGGCTCTTCAGTTCACATAAATATTTGCCATTAGTACTACTCAAAATGAATTTGAGAATGTGTGTTATTCCCATTTTCACATCTTTCATTTTCCTGTATTTTCTAAAAGCAGTGGTGTGATAGGTCCTACCTGGACCTTGCTGCATGAAATTTAACTTATTTTAGGATCTTTTCCATGACATCCCCGTTGTTCAGTGCCATACTGCTACTGCTCAGGATTGAGCGCAAACCCGTGTCATTTGCTTGTCTCATTTGTGCGTGGACCATACACAGTGCTACAGACTGAATGAGCACACAGAAGGGATCCAACCCTCTTCTATCCAGGCATATTCTTAAAATCTTAATTCCTCTGGCAATCTGCCCCATGTCCTTCTCCACTCTACAGTTTTCTTAGCTTCTGGTTTTGTACCTCTATTTTGTAACTGTGCATGTGACATTGATACACTCTCAGGAGCTGGGTTATGAAAAATTAAGATCTGAATTGCAGAAATATTAATATGGAAAATGATGCCTTCTTGCTCATGAAAAGCAGTAAACAAATTAGCCTATAATACCTCATAATTTTGTCATATTCCCATGTCTGTAAACACCATCAGTTGCAATAACACTTGCAATCTTTGCATTATTAGGTTTCCTTCATTAGCTTCCATTTTAATTGAGAAGTTTTCATTAAACCCTGCTATTATTTCTCAAAGAAGATGAAGGCAGAAAAAGCAACCTGTGGAATATTCCCCCTTCTTCTCCATGGAGGGCAGTATGTACTATTGTTCATTTCACTTTTCTATTAACTTGACTTTCTACATGAAAAACATCCTCAAAGGCCTGAAGCTCAAAATGCTGCCCCAACCTGATAGCATCTTAATGTGCTCTTGTAATGGATTCTGGAACAGGTGGCTAATAAATTAACCAGAGGTATGCAATCTATTATTGACTGGCATCATTCCAACCACACAGCTCTCAAATGACAGCTTGTTTCATGTAAATTTTATTGGACTGAAGGTTCCATTTGTTACCAAGAGGCTTCCTTACAGATGGAAAGAAAATGCAAATAGTATTTTCTACTTTACATAGGATAATGCTTAAAAAAAGCAAGGAAGTAGGCTTTTCCTCTAGGCCTTTTGTACTCTAGGATGTTAACTAGCAAAGTAAGTATGTTAAAAACATAGCACCTTGGTAACAGAACAGAAAAAAATAATAAAGAGATGTTTGATGTTTTTTCACACTACCAAACAGAGCAACTCTGAAGCAAATTATGAAGCTCTGCACTAGCAGACCTCTGAATAATGCAAATTTATCCTAAATTTGCCATGCAATACTGTACAGATTATTGAGTACCTTTTAATTTCCCTCATACTGAGCCAAATGGCCTCTTTCTTAGAGATTTCTGACCTCTCATCACCCACTGATATCTATCCCTAGAAAAGTAAAACAAAGGCTTTTCTGCTAAGTCTCTGCTTTCTTTCTTTCTAGCTGGCTACTTATTTCCTCCTGGGTATGAAGCCATGAGAAGAAAATTCTTAGGGGAGTTACTCTGGAAGGAGAGATTCTCATTCACGAAAGACAGTGAAAATCTCTCTCCCTCCCATTTCTATATCAGCTTGCAGGGTATTTTCTTGCAGAAATTCCTGCAGGACTGGAGATAGGGCATGGGACAGGCCGCATGAGCTGTGCGTGTCCAAATTGGGCACAAGAGCTGAACTACAGAGTTTGAGCCTGATATATAAAGTTTAAAAGCACTGTAGGGCTTAGAAAACAGGCACCAAGAAAAGCTGTGTATTTTCATAAGTAACAGAGATTTGAGTCTTCCCTTGAAAGTGATTTAATTTGGCCTGGAGAGAGAATGAATTAGAAATCAGTTTTTAAGCAGGCATCCCATTACTTACAGATTGTCAGAATGGGTGGCTTTACATGCTACAGCTGACATATACATATGTCAATTTTCTAACTTTAATGTCAAAGGAGATAAGGGGATTGACACTTTTTCCTATAATACAGCTGAATAAATACATTCTTCTGAACTGATGTTTCCCTTTGTTAATCCTTTCTACCTAACAATCCTGTCCCAATAAATTTGAAAGACAGTGCACTCAAACCAATTCAAATATTTCCACAGACAGACTTATCTTGTTATAGACACAGACAGACCTACCCATTATTTTGCTGTTTACCATTCTATGCTTTAATTCTGAAAAAAAATTACTTCTGTTATGAATTGTATTTATTGAGTCTGTATTTTTCTGTCTTTACTCACTGATGTTTATAAGCTGATCCAACTTTTAAGAGTTATTTTATTCTTTACCATAACCACAGCAGTTGAAACATAACATTTAGTCATTTATAGAAAAGGGGGTTGTTTATAGAATAAACAAAACAGTTTGCTTCTTTCTTTTTTGAAATCACTTACACGGAGAAGAAATATATTGATATATATGATATTTAAAAAACTCGAGCTTTCAATTACTATTTTAAAATTAAATAAAGAATAAGAAATTAAGTACTGCACTTGTGAGGCAACGTCTTCAAGAGCAGTTTAGTCACTTACAAGAAGGAAATCACCCAGTGACTTTTTTTCAGTTAAATGTTGTGCTGAAGGCAACAACACAGAGGAAACCTTGACCTGTCAAATACATGTTTAGGAGTTTCCCTAAGTATCTTCACAGCATACATTTAAAAAAATAACAATCAAAACCCCCTAACATCAGTAATGAAATTTGCTAGTATAGAGCCATTAAATAAAACAAAGAATGCTGTAATGTAGCACAAATCAAATAAGGAATGTTGAAACATAGCACATTTATTCTTACATGTATTTTCTAGTTAATGTGTCCTGTTCTGTGGGAACAGGAAATGTTTTCTATTTTGAGTTCTTTTTATCTGCCTCCTTATTGCCAATGCTTTTTTTACTTCCGTTCAATGTGCATATAAATTGGATAATCACAACGGTTCTTTATTATTTTTTTCTTTGTACAGAAAAATAAAGGCCATCAAAATGAGCTGTCTTGGTACTCCAACAAAGTTTAATAATAAAAGGCAGCTAATGGTTTACACCTATGAAAGATGTAAGGAAATAACAATAAAGCATGGCAGGTCCCAGTGGCCTAAGGGAAGACAGCCACCCTGAGAGAACTTGGATGTTCAAACCGGAATACATGGAGTGAAACACCTACTTCCTAATTACCATTCAAAAGTTGGGAATCATGTGTCAGTACATCCTTTTCTGCCCACACTTGGGATAATATCTCTACTGGCTCAGGGATAGTTACTCAGAACACTCCACAGGACAGAGCATTTAAAACAAGAGCGACAAACCTGACAGGAACTCATCTGTTCTCCCTCACCACATTAATTGCATTGGGGATCTACCTCCATGCCCCTCACACCTTCTCCCCACAGCACTGAGGCCAAGCCAGGGAAACACAGGAAGTCCTGGGAAATCATACTTGGCTCAAGACATCCCATATCTCTGAAAATCAGTCTCCCTTTCTGTCTAACATGAAGTTTATCTTTTCTCAGATTGGCATCAACCACCTGATGCCTGAGCAGGGTCAGGGCACTGTCCTGCAGAGGAGTTGTGCAGATGCAAGCAGGGGTCCTTTTAAACCCTCATAAATAATGCAGAGAAAACATCAGCCAATCTTTTCCATTTTCCCGACCTCCATTGTACCTTTTTTATTCTTCTGAATTCAGTTATATTCTAATTAAAGCTGACTTTTGCATTAAGTTGAGATCCAGTGCATTCCCTATAATTTCTTTACTGCATGGCAATAAGAAGCCATGAGATATTAACTAATATCTCAAACTAATGAGATATTAATGCTGGCAGTTTCACTGACATTTAGAAATTATTTTGATAGTGACTTTAGGTTTATTCTGCAGAATTCCTGATAGTGTTACCTCGCTTATCAACACTTTTTGGATAAAATTAATCTTAAATCTTAAACTTCATTAAGGCATTTAATTTGAAATTTGTGGATTTAATTTCAGGATAAAAACTGCAACTTATTTTGTGACTTCTAGCTGTTCCCACATTTATAAAATTTACTACGACAAGTACTTTTGCCAGTAAGGAGCAATACCAAATAGTATTTTCTGACAGTATTTTGATGTAATGATATCATTATTGTACAGTTATATAAAAACAGTATGATTTACTAAACAATATCTAATTATGGAACGTTTTTACCCCAAGGAAGATGCCTTTATTTCATCCTTGTTCTTATATTCAGAAAACACAATGGGAAGCTAAAATAGTTAGATGTTCAGTTTGATTTAATTATTCTGCTGTTCTGTTCCATGTTTGTCCCTGTGTCTTCTGCATAGGAACTTTTTATTCTTATTCTGAGTCACTGGCTACTAACATGGTAAGAACAGATATTCACAGCCATTGTACAGAACACTTGATAAACCTATCAGACAGAATTATTGCTACATTCATCAGGCTGACACTTCAATTGTCTTAGTCTGTATCACTGCAGTATCACCAGAAAATTCCAAATTTCAAACAGTACAGGTGAAAGTGAAGAAAATGGTACAGAATACATTTAAGAAATAGGTAAAATAATAGGATGAAATAAAAACATTTGCATTATTTTAATCCAAGGAAAGAATTCCTTGTTCTGAAAAGTATTCTGAAAAATCAAATAGTGACAGACTACTTGTCTTGTAACTTGATAAATCACATATAAACTAAAGAAATTTTGTGATTTTCCATTGTTTTTCTTGTCAATGGAAAGTGTGCTACCACAATGGATATTTCTACTCCTCTGTGACAAATTGCCATCTCAGGCAGATGTTCCTTTTAGTGTATAATATCAGCAGTCAGACAAATAGAAGCGCTATTAAAAAAAAAAAAAAAACAAACAAAAAAAAAAAACACCAAGCTTTTTCAGCAAATCATGTAGATATTCTCCACTTCCATGCAATTAAAAAGTGCAAAATTTAAACAAATAAATGAGTATATAAATAGAACATGATATGTAAAGAGGTGGTGAAGGAGGTGGAAAAAGTAAAAGAAAAAATATTCTTAAAGAGTCAAGAAACTGAAAACAGCCTCACAACCTTAGGGAGAATTTTGTGTTTCACTGTTATAATCCCACAGTGGTTTTATTCCATGAGAAGACACTCCTGGAACTGTCTGGGTTTGAGCTCTCCAAGACAAAAAGCAAAGCAAGACCTCAGTGAGCTGCCTCCAGCCCTGGAAGTCACATACACCTTCAGTCCCCAAAGGCCTGAGCTTTATGTCAGATTTTTATGACACTGAGCAGATTCCTGGCTAAGCCTCTGAGAATCATAAATGTTATAGCTTTTTTTCTTTTTTTCTTTTTTCTTTTTTAAGTCTACTGCAAATAATAGAGGGCAATGTGAAGATCATTGGAGGATAAAGAATAAAAGTCTGAAGTTTTGTTTCTGTGGCAGTGAGGATTTTGCGTTTTCTAAACCAAATATTCCTAAAACTGACTGGATGTTGAAAGATAAACAACAAGAAGCTCTTCTAAAGACAAATTAATATTTTGAAAGGGATAAAATCTAACCAATACTGGGAAATACATGACATTTCAGTTCAGATTACTACCTTGTAACTAGTAAATGGTTCTTGAATTTTACGCTGAATTCTATGGCATTGATACCTGTCAGAAAAATTAATAAATAGCTTTTAATTAAGGAGACAATTGATCTGATCTGCTAAAGCACATCTTCCATGTTAAACTGAAAAAAGGTAAAAATTATAATTTTTGTTACAATAATTGTTATAATTCCTTTTATTGCCAATCAGAAAGGTCCCCGAAGTAATGAAGTTCAGAACTTTGTGTAAAGGAATGACTGCTTTATAAATAAAGCTATCTCTGTCTGGTGTATTTAGTGTCATGAGACATGAGTTACTTTTGTTAATCATATAGACAGAGTACATTTATCAGGAGAATTTTCCAGACAGAAAAATAGGTTTCTTCACTTCTCAGTATAGGCAGGACCTAATGCCACCAAAAACTCTAAATAAAAGAAATTCCAGGACCAGCTTCAAGTGAAGCAAAAGGCAAAAACCTCCCCAACTTCAGGAACCTTTAATTTCATTGTATGCTGCCAGTTATTTTTTTTTTCCTGCATTTCTAACACATTTCCAAAGTTACTTTTTGAGACTCAATCCATAATATTAAAAAAGAAAAAAACCCTCCAAAGTAGCATAAATCAATCATCTTGTATCTTTTACTTAGTAAATGACTGACACTAAAAGATTTCATAATTGCTAAAAATGAGAGCCTTTTATCAGGGAATGATGCAAAATCTCTGTAAACAAAGGAGAGAACCATGACAGGGTATAGCTAACATTGCATTTTAACAGCAAACACATCTAGCAATTTATTTATCAGTCAGAATTCTGAGTCCCTGTTATTGACATTTGACAGAATCATGGCTGTGGTATAGACAGCTTCTCAGACCTGTCATTTAAAACCTCTGCAATTTTAAATGGACCCTCCATCATGTCTAACACCTAATTATCTTGCCTAGGTGGTTTTGTCAGGCAAGGAAG
The DNA here is from genome assembly GCF_965231275.1 of Zosterops lateralis. Classification (NCBI taxonomy): domain Eukaryota; kingdom Metazoa; phylum Chordata; class Aves; order Passeriformes; family Zosteropidae; genus Zosterops; species Zosterops lateralis. Next base: position 106,013,904 of record NC_139763.1, on the reverse strand, counting down.
ATAAACAATTATCAAGGAGGGTGGTGAATTTAGAATGTTCAAAAACTGATTGCATTTGAAGAAAGAATAAAGTTTTGATCCCTACACATGCCTAACTTAAATCTATGTTTTATATTTTTTAAATGCTCAACTAATATAATTTTTTTCAATATTAATTATGGCCAATGAGATGGAAGATCAATTAGTCATACACATTTGCTCAGGACATCTGATGAGCTGGGAAACTACAGAAACCATGAAAATGCTGTAGTTTACACTGGCAGAAACGTTAAAGGCTTTCCATACCTGAGCTGTGAAACACATTCTGAACTTGCACATCCTCTCAAAATGATGGGCTTTATTTTTTTTTTTTTTTTTTAAATTTAAAACTTGACTACATTCCTTTTTCTATATTCTATTCTGGGTAAGTACCTAGAATCTTATGTGGTTTCCACAGCTCCCTGCTTTTTGTCGGAACTGGATGATCTTTAAGGTCCCTTCCAACCCAAACTATTCTGATTCTGTGATTTTTTTGGTGCGTACTCAGGTCACCCCCTCACCCCTGTCTGGTTTCAAAGGTGGTGAGAAGTGCTTCCCTCTGGATTGCAATAAAGATCTTGATAGTTTAGAGAGGGGAGGAGAGATAAAACCCCCACCTCCTTGCACGGACAGAATCACCAGCAGCAGCACCAATTCACATTTGCTTGTTTAGTATCTGGTTGATCCCAGAGTTCTGGAAGTGTACCTGAGAAGCTACTAAGAACTGCCACAGTTAATGAGTGAAGTTCCCATTATTTATGGAAGTCATAACCAGGACTTCAGAAGACAACTACTGCAAATAAACTGACTTGTAAAAAAATACAGCAGATTTTCACAAAATACTACATTTTCAGTTTGCACAGCAAAAACCAGTGAATTGCTGTGTAAATTTATATACAGGAGCTGGAACTGTAAAACCACCAATAAAGCTGCTTCACATAAGATTCTTGCCACACATATTCGGCATGTTGAGTAAAGCGAAATAAAGTATTTCTGAAAAATTAAGAAGGTAACAATTTGTACAGGATTATTTCCTTATCCCCAATTGCTTCTTTTTGCCCTTTCATCGCTGAAGCAATTAAAATTTTAAATAAAAATTGAATGAATGCTAGTGAGCATTAATGCAGAACACATGAAGATGGAAACTGGTAGCAATCTGTTCTAGCAACCAAAATTATGTCTTCCAGGCAAGCAAAGGCCTCTTTTTGAAGTGACCTAGCCTGTAATCCCTCTAAAGCATATTGGTTGATACAAGTAATTAGCTCAGCCAAATAACTAAATAAATGCCTGTACAAGGGATTCTCAAACTAGGATTTAGCAATTGCAATAAAAATGGGTTTTTAAAACCTTGATTTGAAATGGAAATTGGGTTCTTTGCCCAAACTGAAGAATTCCATAAAAAATAAGGTTAGCACCTCGCAGTGTGATGGGAAAAGATACAACCCAACTAAGAATTCCTCCCTTTTCATTTTACACACTCAAGCATCTGACTCTAGATAAGGACCACAGGAGGGATGGCAATATTTGAAATAACAGTAGCACTAACAGGAGGAGATAATAAAATTAACAAAATAGGAACTGATGTGCTGCATTCTGATTACTGAGGCTTTTGCTATTGAGCCATAATTTGGAGAGCTTCCTCACAACTGATCCGAATATTATGGGTCTAGAAATCATCATGAAAATGCCAGAACTGTCACCATCTCCACTCTGCAGCATATGTGAAAAATCAAAATGTCTTAAGCTCTTTGCTCTTTGGGCTATTTCTACTTTTGCTGTGTGTTTCTGAGTACAAAGATGTTGTTCAGTGTCTTCACTGGCTGCACCCATTCTCATAGCATTGTTTCCAGAGCTCCAAGTTGCTCAGCAAGTGACTCCATTGTAGTTTAAGAGTACAGAAAATGGGTTCTGATAATTTTCCAAGCAGATGTGTTTGGCTTTAATAACTTAATTGGCATAGTCACACATAAATCATGTGGGTAGAAAGCTTCAGAATTTGACACAGGCATGGATTTGGTGATGGGGAAAGGGACTGCCTCACCAGCTCTGCTTCCTGAAATTGTCTGTTTGTGTGAAGTATAGCAAAAAGATATGATTCTCCTATTTGCAGTAGTGTGTTCTCAAGCCTTAGCTCAGTCCGGGGGACTTAACTGCTTTCAGGACTTATGTAGCTGTGGGATTTCACCTTGTTTTTCAACTGGTGACAAGTAGAAAAAAAGTATCTGTGTATCAAAACAGAAAGCAAGACCCTTGCTGAAAGAAAAATGTACCCTAAATCAAAAATCTTAAAACAGAGTTTTCTGAAAATACAGCAAATACAATCACAGAGTATGCTGAGTTGGAAGGGACCCACAAGGATCATCCAACTCCTGGCCTGAGAGCATTGTCCAAATGCTTACTGAATTCTGCCAGGCTTGGTGCAGTGACCACTTCCCTGGGAACCTGTTCCAATCCCCAACCACCCTCTGGGTAAAAAACCTTTTTCTGATGTCTAGCAGAAGTTTTGCACTAACTTAAGTCAGTGCAAGCCAAGATCGTTACCCAAGAAGTCACGAGTATCAGAAACTTAACTTTGTCAAAACAAAGGTTTTACTGACGATGCCAGATCTTCCAGAAATGACCTTGTCCAATTTTTCAGGGGACTTCTGAGTAAAATAACAGCTGCTGTCCAGAGTACATCAGTGTGAGGCTTTGACTGATAAAGATCAGAGGGCAGCAGAAATCTTGGCTTCTCAATCAATGCACAACCCTTTCCAACACAGTGACTGTGTGAGGGAGGGTCTCTCCCTCCCCATTTCCCGTGAGGTCTGACGTGACATGACAGATCTGTCACCCACAGGCCTGTGAGGTGTGACATCCAGCAGGTTTGCTGTGATGCTGCTTTAACAGTGATTGAAGAGCAAAACTCGATTTGTAAAAGCTTTCACGATTCTTCTATACCCATCAAACACAGGAAGAAAATGTGTCAGAAGCTGCTCTGTCCCAGAAAGGAGTGAAAGCTGGCACCAGGACTTTAGATGAGAAGAAAAGGCACTGCCATCAGCTGGCAGTGGGCACCAGCAGTCACCCCAGGCATGCTGCCCAGGCACTCAGCTCAGAGCTGCAACAGTGGCTGGAGCTTGGCCCCTTCATTTAGTTCTAGGCTCAAACTCCTGCTCCTATTGTCTTGCTGTGGCTCTGTGGGACAGCTTGGGGACAATAGGGCTCACAGCTTATCCTCTAACACTGCCGTGCTGAGCTTGGCAAGATGAGCTTCAATGTGCTAAAGCAAAGAGCTCATTCTCCCAATGGCAGAAATGTCTCTATTTCCTCAGCTGGACTTCAGAAATAGCCAAGGTGCAGAGAGATGGGGGATGGCACCTGGCCACAGCTCAGGGAACAAAGCTGGAGCTGGCCAAGTGCTGCCTGGAACAGAATGCAGAATGAGTTGAAAGGTGTCAAACTTTTTAACTTCTTTCTTTCTTTTTATCATTCTGCATAAATATGCATACAAGTGTGCATATAGTTTTATATATGAGTCCATATGTGTGTTTATGCATATTAAAACCAGGCCTGACAAGCCTATAGTGAAAAACTGTAATGAATTTATTCTGTCTTTGTCATTGTCTCTGTTCAGCAAAACAAACAAATGAATTAGGTAAAATGAAATACTGCCTTTTAAAATGAAACAAAATTTCCTCCTGCAAAAGCACTCTACGGGAGTGTGCTGTTTGCCCATCTCTTTGCTAGTTCTTCACAAACAACTTTGGAGCAAACTGGCAATTTTCAGACAAGTAGAGAGAAGTACAAAAGCTCTATTTCTGTAACTTTCATGAGAATCAGTATCTGCATGAAGATACATCCAACAATAAATGTGCAACTGTGATTGTGGTGATTTTTGCTTGTATTCCAGCCAAATCAGGAGGAAATAGAAGAGATAGCCCCAAGCACAAATGTGAAGGAAATGAAGTTATACCAGTCCTGCTACTGATACTACAAATAATTTAGTCTTTAAGAAAAAAAAAGTTCTACAAAAACAGAGATAATACATACTCAAAGAAACAAAAGTCTGAAATTTGCTAAGCATGACTTTGGATAAAGACTTTATACATGTCTTGATCTATTTATATCCTATATTCAGACAGAGATATCTCTGGATATGAGAAATCTAGTTTCTAAAACTTTCTACAAAAGGAAACCAGAACTTATTAAATTAACAAAGTTCAAGTTAAAGACCTGTATTTATGAAGGCATGGTACAAGGATAATTAAAATTTCCAGAGGTAAATTAGGTGGAACAAATTTCATTAGGAGGCATCATGTCCCTTAGAATTGAGACTTCTGTTGCTAGCAAAAAAGAGAAAAAAGGAAAACAAAAAGAAGAAAATATGTTTTACTCCAAGGTGATGCCTCACTTCTAAATGACTGCAGAGTAGTTAAATCTCTTTGTTAAAAAGCATCCTGGAAAAGGGTTACACACAGAACCTCACTGAAAATGCCACAGCAGAATCTGTAATAACTTTAGATTATGTAGAAATAATCTACTCCTAGACACGTTTCTCTCAAAAAATAGTATTTTATATAGAACTATTCAGGCGGATCAGGAGAAGGAATACAAGCAGCAAATACCTGAAACGAACTCTTTTAAACAGCAATTAAACACTTGAACTCCAAGATAAACCGACTACAAAGTGCTCTTTTCACATTCTCTGATGAGATATTAGCAGATTGTATCTAAGTGTACTTATACAACTTTAATATTTCTATAAAAGATATATTTCAAAAGGTGATTTTGAATGCAGCAAATGGTGGACTATTGAATTTCAGACAATGCCAGCAATGCCTGCCTTTTTCCAAACAGAAAGTTCCACGTTCATCTAGTGAGCTCATGCCCAGCTCTGGGAGCTTCTGTGAGCTGCACAAGGATTTCAAACTCTGAATTTCAAGGTCTGAAGCTCCCTTGTTCCAGTCGGGTATTACAAAACACCAGAGTTTAAACAGAGCAGAAAGCTGCCCCTCCAAAACCCCATCAGGAGTTGTAGATTCTATGCAACCCATATAAAGGACTTTGTTTTTTAAATGTTTAAAAATTTTCTGTTCTTTTGTATCAGTTGGTCTGTCTTTATCTAGCATCTTACAACATTTTTTCTGCTGCAAGGAAGTTTTAGTTGTTCAAGAAAAGGTTTCCAAACTACCAGGACCTTTTTTCTTGTCATGATACCAGCCTAACACAATTATTTTAACAGTTAACTAAATTTTAACTCCTGCTCTGATGCTCTATGACAAAACTGTAACTTGAAAAAAAAAAGTTTATGGTAAAATCTTCAAGTTTTGAAAACATGTATGGTAGGAACATTGGAAAACTCTTAACTATATAAACAGAACCACATAGCACAGTAACAAAATTTGGTAAAAACTCTCCAAAATAAAGAGGGCTTGCATTTTTTGAGAGTATACGGTAATTACCTCACTTTGTGATTAGCAAACTGGTGCAAGACTCAAAACAGCAGGAGGACAAAAAGTGTACTGGGCATTCAATCATTGGTTAAAGTAAGCTTTAATCTTCAGGTTGTGCCCTCTAAGAACAAGCAACAAGTGGCAAAATTCCCAGGACAACTGGTAAGGTATGAAGGGATGGATGGATGGATGGATGGATGGATGGATGGATGGATGGATATATGCATTACAAGTCACTCCAAGGCAGAGCAACACCCACATATGACACCACCAACTTCACAGTGGCAAAAATAAATCAAGCAGGAGAGCAGAAAGGAAGTGGAAGGGTGGAGAGGTGAGTGCCAAGCAAGCTGCTCAGCAATGAGGAAAACAAAGGCCTTAGTTTAATATTCCTTTTTATGCTTTCACACTTGCATTGTGAGCTCTGTCTTAACTCATAAGGAATGTTTAACTTCAAATACTTATGTCCTTGGTTTAGGAGGCAGACTCCCTTGCATTGATGCAGCATTTGTAGTTGGTTAGAGGTTTTTTATACTTTTTTTACCTGAGGCAAACAGATAAATATTTCATCACTTTATGTACTATCAAGGGCCTTTTCATGCTACTAATAAGGAAGTAATGCGTTGCTAGAAAGAACAAACAACTGATTAGTTGTGAAATAGTCCCACTGATACTGAAAGTAGCACTAAATCTGGAACTTCAGAAAAAGAAAACTGTTGTCTGGTGAATCCCTGAACATTGTTGTGTCTGCTTCTATATCAGTGCATTTTTTGGACAGGGAGTAAAATAAATGAGAGACTAGTTAAGATTTACAGCTTTGCTCGCTTTTTAAGGTCATACTCTTTTAATGAGTAATTGTTCATCCTGGCACTTGCTGCCACTAAACCAGCTGATAGCAACTCTATTACCAAGTCAGTAGTGATAGAGATATATGTCCCTAAACCCCAACAACCTACAGCTGGAGGGAGAACAATGTCTCCTGCACCTTTCAATTTTCTCTTACATTTTTGAGCTGGCAAATGCATTCTGAAGGGAAGTCACCTTCACATACACACAGCTATTGCCACACTTATGCCCATAACAAATGTCCATTTTTACAATCAGACTAATTTTTATTGGTGTTTCTTTATTTTTGACATGTCAGGTGACATTGCTGTAAAGCAAAAAAATTGTTTTATGATGGCTGTTCCAATCAGCATCATCACTTTTATTCGAATTAACTTCCTGCCTAATTTGTCACAATTCAAAATGGAGCACGTAGCAATGTTTAGAGGAAGAGCCATGACATTTGTGTTTGGCTGAGGCAGTGGTCACTAGCAGTCTCAGTTTATCACTTTTAATTTAAACTCCCATGCCAATGATTTTCATTCTTAAAGCTATGACTGGCATTTATGGATTTCAAAATCAAAGGGAAAATAAGCTACAGTTAGGAATTCAACCACTGAGATCAATGAAAACTTGTTTTATAACTGAGAGTGCTCCAGTTAAATCCCATCTGCCTGACAGAAGGAATTTAATGTTTCAACCAGTTCCTTTCCCACTTTAAACTGAGAATAACTTTTTATTGCAGCACTAAGCCACTACCTGCTGGACAGATGCCGACTATTGATGTTGTGCTCTCAGGAAATATTGTGAAGCATGTAAAGGTGAGTGTACCAACCTAAAGCACCATGCACTAATAACCAAATGTCGATCCCTGAACTGTCTGATTGTCGCTACTGTTCTCGTTTTAGAAGTCTGATGCATTATTTCACTGCTGGAAGGTAGTAGCAAAAAAATTTGAGAGGAATTAGCAAATGGGAGAACATACTTCATATGAATTTATTGTGCAAATAAATGTCAGTTAAATTTCTGAACCACTTAGAAGTGAATAATCTCCATTATTTGGTCCAATATCTCACAATTAGCAGTTAATTTGATTTAGAATTCTTTTATATCACTTTGAAAGATTAAACAGATAGGTACATACTTTTTTTCTTTTATTACTTGTGAAACTATCTACTAAAATAAAGACTGAATAGAGACTGTGAAAACAGTCATGTCTGTGTATAGTGGTGTCAATAAAAACTCACCCACTCAGGCCAGCAAAAGAGAGAGTGAAGGAGAGAAACTGGAGTCCACATATTATTCCATACTACTCTGTATTACACAATAATAATCAATCTTGTTCTATGGAAACTGGGAAGTAATTAAAAATGTTAAAATATACTTAATGTGGATATTTGGATGGAATGCTTTGTTTTTGTTTGTTTTCTAAATATCCTTTCCTTGACCATAGTTTTCCATCTACAACAAGATGCTATGATTTCTGAAATAGTTGCTAATCTTTTGGTAAATCACTATTTTTTTGTTTTGAGATCACTAGTGTCATCCAAACACCAAAGATTTTAGCTGTGAAATAGCCAAACATGATTTGAGGGAAATTTTCTCTCATTAGTCTTCCTGTAAATCCTTGAATATACGGGATTATCTACCCACACTCTACTGCTCTGAGTTGGTCTCCTTCCCAATTTATCATTCAGTAAAGAACCCCAAAAGAGACAGCTGCACCTCAAAATGAAATGTCCCATACAGGAAATAAGCTTTAAGAAATAAAAACACATAGAAAATCAGTACCCATTAAAGGACTGATCACATACATTTTTGTTTTGCATAAAATGTCTGTGAACGTCATCTAAAGTAAAATAATCACTCTTATTGAAATCTGGAGAATTTGTATTACTGCAGACAAATCTGTGCTATTCTTGTTTCCTGTTGTGCTATTCTTGTTTCCTGTTCCTATTTGTCTATCAAATATTGCTGTAACTCAGAATAATGGAATATTTTCATACTTTGAAGTCCATAGAGTACACTGTAGTAATATTTACCCTTGTTAAATCTTTTTATCTTTAATAATTGCAAGGGTATCTAAAACCCCCAACAAATAAGCAGGAATATCTAAGCAGAAAGAACAAAAGAAAATCTGAAAAAGTTCCATGGAAAATATGGAAATATTAAAAAAATATTTCCACAAAATTAAATATTCTTATTGCAAATAGAAATATGTTAACATATTAACCTGTATTTAGTTTTAGTTAGACTAATGAATCAGTGACAAGCTATTATTTCCCGCTATTTATACATATATTGAAAGGCTTTTTTTATAATATACAGATGCATATAGAAACAAAACTATATATAATATTATGCCTTTTTATCCTTCAAATTGATTTAATTATAGAAAAAAATCATATTGATATTTTAATTAATTTCAATCTTCCATCAACTGAGACTGATAGTGACTTGTTCATAGAAACTGACATATATTACACCCACTCCAATTTTTTTGAAGATGCCAGCATTCTCCTCCCTAAAACTTCCTTAGAAAGCCACATTTTTAATGTCTGACAATATAACCATTATCTTGAAAGGCGAACAAACTTTATTCACAGTGCTTCTTAAAAGAGCTTAGCTTCATTATGTCTGGTCAATTAACATTTGTTGCAGAAGTTTCTAATTCACCAGTTCATATCAGAAATATCTTGTTCCCTACCCTGACTAGAATACTCAGTGGTGATCTTTTCCACTGTATATCACTCATTGTGAGAGGTTCCAGATAACTGAAATGTGCTTAATTATCCTAACATGGTCCTTGGGAGAGTGTGGAGATAGCACCAATGAGCTTATTTGACATTACAGTTAAAATCACCAAAGTCAATGAACACACATCTCATTCTTCTGATCTCATTTAATCGTGTGCTGAATGCCCTTCACAGCTACTGACTACAACAGGAACAAACAAAATCAAGGCATATTTCTTATCTCAGTGTTGTATGCCTGCCAATTTCTTCGTAATGTGTACTTTACATATTTCTCCACAAACATCCCTTTCACAAATTGAAACAAACTATTATTATTAAATATAAAATTTTTGCAGCACTTGGGCATTGCATTTCAGTGACTACAACTTAAATCAGAAGTCTGCTGAAAATGCACGTCATGGACAAATGGCTAATGGTTATAAATAATGGTGTACTCTGCAATGAAAGAAACAATTACAGAAGCTGAAAGCCCACACTGCTAAGTAAATTGTGGGGAAAAATACAGCACTGATTAGCCTTTCCCCTTCTCATTCAAACTAGAATTTAATTTTGTTCTTCTCATATTGTGCAAGTTAGAGGAATATATCTTAAAAGATCCACATTGGCTGACTCAGTTATGGCTAATTCTGGTGTATGAGACATGAAAGTAAATGCAACCAGGTTGACTTTTGCTGCCTTAAAAAAATAACAGGCTATCCAAATTTCCCAGCAGAAGAACAACATCTCTGTTAAAAAATTTATAAGCATTAAACAAACCATCCAGGAAATAAATCAAATTGTTTCAGAAGCCACTTTTCTCCTATGAATACTGCATAGTAATCAGGCATGTGTGCAAAGAAACATCAGCTACAAGTAGTGTAACTGTACAGAGGTGACTAGCTGAGTTTAATCTCTGATTAATAACACTGTTGCACAAAGACCTTGGCTCTAAACTCTTATTCTGACAGACCTGAACAAGTCTGAGAACTGAGATTCAGAATTTCTGCCTTGTGGTTTTCTTTCCAATTGAAAACAATTTATATACACACTCTGATATAAATATGCATACATATTAATATCATTAAATACACTGAATATCGATTGCATAATGCTGAATTCCTTTTAAAAAATCTATTGTTTAAATGCATTGTTTATAATTGAATTGAGAGCCGCACCTAGAGCTTTTAAAAAAAATTCTAATTTTTACTGTATTCACGTCACATTCAGTATAGACATTTACAGGCTGTCCCTAGCCAGTTACCAAGAAGTTGATATTTCTCTTCAAATTTTTCACAAAAATAGCATCAGCAATACTGGTAACAGTGCATTGTTGGGTGGAGCTATCAATGAAGCTGTGGATGTGCAGTAAACAAATGCCATAAATTTCTTTTTTATTGTCATCTAGGAAAATGTCATGTTCTTTCCTTTATGTGGGCTTGAGCTCTAGCAGTGTCTGATTGAGTGGTTTGTCATGGTTTCATAACTGGCTTTTATTTGATCTGCTATTCCAATAATCAGCCATTAAAGAGAGCTGTTCCTTTAGATTTATAAGCTATAAACAATTTGGAAGATCATTCAAAGGGGCTTCATCATGTCATTATGAAAAGAGAAACCTTGACTTTAGAGGCACAAATGAGAATCTTGTGTGTAAAGATTTGAGACTCAGAGGGAAAAAAAAGGAATGTTGACTTTTGATTAGGGTGAAAGTTGGATGCTACTGTAGGAATCAGTTTAGGATGAGTGAACATCCCCTGCCACCCCAGTGAGGATCCTGAAACTCTCCTGTTACCAGCCAGAAGGATTAATCTTGATAAACTGATAAACTGTCCTGGAAGTGTTACTGAGACACAGAATGTCAGCCAGATGAGGCTCCTAAGCACTTACACCATCTCCATTGTGATTATAATACTTCATGCCTTTAACTCATGGTGATACAGTTGTGTTTGTTCCGGGAAGAGACCCTGAAATCCTTCCAGGTATTCATCAATTCCTACAACAATGAGTGATAAGTGGTTGCTCTTTCTACAGAATGTCTCCACTGAACTATAAATATGTCTGAGGAGCCACCTGTACTAGAAATAGACCTTAACTTACTTAGAAAAAAGAATTAGATGAAACACTTCCAAACAGAGGCAAGATTTTACCATCAGATTAGAAAACATCACCTAGGTTGTATCTGGCAATGGCTCACACAAAGTAAGATGTATTAGACAACAGGATCCTGACAGATTTGCACTTTTGGCGTCTGACTGAAACTCCTTGCTGTCAACACCAGACAGACACAGAAAAATTAGTCAGGTTTTTAATGCAGTGGTAGGGTGAAGCCTCTCCTGCCTCAGATTCTGCCAGCTGGTAGCAGGTCTTTGATGTCACAGAGACAGAGTCACCCACAAACTGCAGAACTGAACAAGGAGAATACTCCAGGATGCAGTGGCAGAAGGAGAATTTCTCCAGTGTAAATTTTCCAGCATTCAGTGTATGTCTCATACTCCCACTCCTTGTATTGTAATGTAAAAACCCCCTCTGCTCTAAAGGAATAGAATGTATGAATGCACAGTGAGGGAATGCATACGTGGACTGTTATTTGGAAATAGCAACTACTGTTTTAAGTTCTGTTTTGCTTAATTATTCATTATTTACTACTTTAATTATGCATGGAAAACCTCAAGTACTTCTGAATTTTCTTTAGGCAATGCAGACACTATGGCATGCTAAGAAAGTTATATATATGGGATAGCCCTTCCATTAGTCATAAGAGAAACATAAATTACAATTCAGCATATAATTCTCTGCTTCTTCACACGATGATTTAAACTGACTGAGCACAATTACTTTGTACTCAGCATATTTACTGCTGTATAAAACTTTCTCTCATAAAGAAAAGGCATTCAGGCACTTTTCTGAACAATAGTATTGTAAAACATTTTTTGATTAGGCTTTTTGTGAAAACGTGTTTTATCTTTCAGTTGTTTACAAATCACTTTAGCAGTGATTTGGGAAAGTGCTTTAATATGTGCTAATGTGAGCAGGAATATTGCTTAAGTGCTTTTCTGAGCAGAATTGTGTTTATCTGTCCATTTATCTGAGTTCAAAGTAGGGATTTATTCTGGTATCTCAAAACATTTTGAAACAAAGCTACTGAAGGGTAGCACATAGATCACTTCCCTCATCTCTCCATCTGCCACATTTGTACTTCCTAGCACACCCTGCCCTAGCCTTGTTTGCCACAGCAGCTGGACAAGACACAGCACATGCTGTGAATGTACAAGACCATAAATATGTATATTCTCTTGGCTGACCAGTCAACAGGCAGGCTGAGTGGTCAGTCAGCTGGTGTCTTTAACACAGAAAGGAATCCTCACTTAGCTGAACTTTGCTTTTCAACTTGCAGACCTAACCAAGGGCTTAGTGACTCTGAAGGGTCATTCTTCACAATTCTGTTGAATCTTTTTCACTGTTACCAAACTCACCTTGGCTAACAGGTTCACATTTCTTTATGGTACCTAACAGACAATGTGACCACAGAAATTTTGTTGCCTTATGAAGCCAAGGGTTAAAAAACAAACCCACGGATGTCAAACTTGAGTACTTGTACAAAATTAAAGGAAAAGGTAACCAACATTACCAAGTGAATTTTACAAGACTTACTCATATTAATGTTATTATTTTTTTTTTAGTATTTGATCAGGTCTGGTAATGCTTTAGACATCAAATTACAGAGAGGTCTGGGGGATGCAGTTTGCCTTTTTTAAGTGTTCCTTTCTTTCAGTCTGCTCCTGTCACTGTTAAAGCTGAGTACCACACTTAATCTTGATGATACTTGTGACTGCATGAGTAGGCAGTTAAGATTTTAATATTAGTTGTGGTAGGACTCTGTGCATAAAAATCAGCTTTAACCACTTTTGAATTAGTTCACTTCTGTCAGCAAATATTCCCCCTCTTTGATGCTCTCAGACTACCCTCTTCACTAATGTGACAGAATACAATTCCTCAGTTTCTGTGGATGCCCACAGAACTCTTCACTGAATTACTTTATTCAGCAAAATACCGACAGCAACATTGTTCTCTAAAAAGTGAGAAAAGAAAACCCCCTGAAGAAGCAGCTAATAATTTTGCATGTTTAAGGATGAATCTGTTAATTTCACATGAAACATCCAAAAGAAAAGGCCAATAGAAGGGAAGTAAATCCGATATGCTGAAAGAAAATAAAATGCCAGCTACTCTAACTGATTGTAGCTAACAGAATGGTCTGAATGTATAGCAGCAGAAGATTTTGATTTATATTTTAAACAAAGATGTGACAACTGAATGAAACTATTTATGTACTTATAAAGAGGTCTTGCATTTCATGCAATGTGCATACCAAACCCATTAAAACAGTATGCAGAAAAAGACTGCATATAAAAAGCTAGTATGAACATGGGATAAATACGTTGTGTAGGTATAATTTCACTCATCAAATGCAAAAAAAAAAAAAAAAAAAAGGATTTAAACCAGTATCTCTGGACTTCTGGTAAAGTGGTCCTTGTAAAAATGAATCTATTTCTGATTTGACATGTCATATGTTTATTCTTGGATCTTTTGTTTTCTATGAATATGTGCACAAACCTGCAGCATCGTGCAATAATTACTGTCCACTTCATCAGAATTAAGATTATAAGGAAAGACAGTCAACAGTGAGTTTATAATAAAATCTCTGCAACGTTCCAAAGCTTTAGTTCTACAGCTCACTTTTCTGAAGTTGGATACCCTAGCTTTTTCCATATCCCTTCTTATTTATGACTAAAGGTAACTCAAAAAAGATGTCCATTTTTCTCTCCACACTTTCCATCAACAAAAACCCCATGAATTTTCTTCCAGATTTTGTACAACCTTGCATTTTCTTTTCTTGTCATTTTAAATATATAGTCACCATGCTTATAGTTTCATATGACTACACAGCCTGTAAGCCTACAGGAATAGTTTTATCTTTATAACTACATTTTATAGATGACTCCATTTCATTTATTACAGCACTTCCTCACGCAAAGCTGTCTTTTTATATCCAGATAAACTGACAGATATTTTGAAAATCTGCTCTTAAATCCTCTGAAGCCTTTGCAATAACATTTCTAGTAATGTAAGAATTATTAAAGGGAATGCAAACAGTCTAGAGTTTACTGTCAGTGTGTCAAAAGCTATCAAAACATTAGTCTTTTCCCTGTTTTGAGTAAACTGCAGAGAGAATCTATATCCTCAAACCAGGGACAGACAACAGAAAAAAACATTATTTTTTAAAAGCCTACCACTTAAATACCCATCACAAGCTGTGTTCACACAGCTGTTACCCACTTTAAAAATGAACTGTATTTCAGGTGACCTCCACCTGGGCAAGCTTGGTGACTGCATTTAATACCATGGAACAAAATATCCAAAAGGAAGTTTACATAGGGGAAGTTTCTGGCACCTCACTTTCTCACTTTAGTGAGAAAGGAAAAGGGAGATGCAGGTTTTCAACATGATACATTGCCTCAGTGGTCAGCCTACATATCACTAGGTATCTTATGTAATTATATATATTATCTCATATAATTAGCTCTTCTGCTACCATCATGGACAGTGAGTGAGTGGGTTTTGTGCTTTTTCAAATCAATTTTCATGAATATTATTAGTATTACCATCACTGTCATTATTATTATCATCATCATAGCAAGCTGTTCATTTTTGTATGCCCAAAGGCAAATGAGTCATTACTCACTCATCAACAAAACTACTTGTCCCAGATACACACAGGTAAGCAGATTTTTTGCTAGGCTGATCAGTGAAAGAACCCAAGGTCTTCCCTACAAGTGGAACATAACAGGATCCTCCTGAACATTAGCACTTTCAGTAAGCAGAAACATATCATCAAATGTGTTCTACTCAAAACTGCAGTTCTGCCAGCTCAGTTCCTGTTCTACATCAAACACTTCAGCTGCGGCTGCAATGTCACTGCACAGCAGGTGAAAAACATTTCTGGAACAAATGTCAGCAAGGGATAATTCTGAAATAACCTTCTTGTCTACAGTTACACAAGCCAGAACAGAGTAGTGCTATATGGATTGCATTGTTGCTAACCTATGATGCTGTTGCCTGGCCCTGTAAGTATTTCTAAAGAAGAAAAAAGTTGCAGAAACAAACAAAAAACCAGAGAGCTCTTTTAGTTTCCCATGTTTCTCACAAAGATTCACCTTGGACACAAATTCAAACTGAAATGGGGGCAAGAAAAAGCTCAAAACAATAATTCAGTTTACAATTAAAAAAATAAAAAAGAATCTATTAGGATAGCTCACCTGAGGAAATGGCTCATACAGATGCAGAAGCATCTTACCTTGAGGTAGGCTAAACTAGTGTTATGAAACACAGATACCAAAGAAAGTGAGTTCACTTTCACTCTGCCTTTGAATTGTGAAGTTGTAATGGATAACCTGTGGTGTTTTACTCTTGCAAAATTGAAACTGCAAAAGCTCCAGACAGATTCCAGTGACACAGCTGGTATTAGATGGCTAAAGCTTGCACTTAATTTTGAACAGAAAGGTATGGGTATGGGTTTGTGCCCTGTCTAATAGGGTCAAGGACCAACTGAATCACAGAATGTGTAGGTTGGAAGAGATCTTCAAGATCATGGAGTCCAACCCATGTCCTAATGCCTCAACTAAACCATGTCATCCAGCGCCACATTCAGTCTTTTTTTTAAACACATCCAGGGATGGTGACTCCACCACCTCCCTCGGGCAGACTATGCCAGTACTTAATCACTCTTCCTGTGAAAAACTTCTTCCTAATATCCAACCTATATTTCCCTTGACGCAGCCTGAGACTGTTTCCTCTCCTGTCAGCTGCTGTCTGGAGAAAGAGACCAACCCCCAGCTGTCTACAACCCCCATTCAGGATGTTGTAGAGAGTGATGCGGTCACCTCTGAGTCTCCTTTTCTCCAGGCTAAACAACCCCAGCTCCCTCAGTCGTTTCCTCATATGGCTTGTTTTCCAATCCCTTCACCAGCTTTCTTGCCCTCCTCTGGACACGCTCAAGCATCTCAACATTCTTCCTACACTGAGGGGTCCAGAACTGGACACAAAACTCAACTGCCAGAAGCATTTAATGCCCTCATCACCAGAAGTTAAAAGTCCTCATGGAAGGCACTTAAAAACATGCAGCCATCTACAGAACACCCTAACCCGCTGACCCAGACTTGTGAGAAACAAAGTACCCCCACAGTGAGTGCCCAGGTGACAGGCACGGGGTGACAGCCATGCAATGCTGGCACTTACCATCTTGGTCTGTGGTGACGGTGATGGCTGTGAACTGCTTGGGGGAGAAGCTGAGCTCGGAGACACCGTTGGTGGCCTCGATCTCAAAGGTGTAGTTGACGTGGGAGACGAAGTCGAGCACGGTGACGGAGGAGTTGGTGAGCCCCGTGTGCCGCGGGACGAAGCGGATGCCGCCCCCGCACACCTCGCACTGGCTGGCGTCCGAGCCGCACTTCTTACACACCACACTGTAGGTCAGATCCTTCCTGCCCCCTGTGTCGCTCGGGGGGCTCCACTCCAGCATCAGGGCCGTTTCGTTGATGTTAAAAACCACGTTCCTCGGGGCAGAAGGTGGCCCTGCAGAAAAGGAGGGGGGAAATAGAAAGATGAGGTGTGCGAAGCAGAAAGCATATCAGGCCTAGAGTCAAAAAGAAACCAGAGTGAGGACACAAAACAGTAAGACTGTGTAAGGTTAGGCCTTAGCAAGTAGAAAAATATATTAAGCAAGATAATAGAAAAGTTTAATAATGAGGCTCTGTGCTTTGCTTATAGAAGAGTTATAAAAAGTTCCTGAATGGCAAAAAATACGCAACAAGCGCCTATTATTAAAGGTATGTGTGTAGGTTGAATGTATGCAAATGTATGTAAGCTCTTAACAATTTGCTATTGGTTAGAAAACTTTTAAAGGCCTCGTAACAAAGAGAACTTTGACTGCTGTTAGCAACATGTGAGCTGTTGCCATCTTTCAATTGTCTCACCCTGTAATGAAGCTAATATTTCAATAAAAGCTTGAGAAACGTCTCCCAGAACTCCTGTCCTGTTGTATAGAGAAACTAGATCCAACATTAAGCTAATGTTATCTACCTTGGAGAAAAAAATTGCCTTAAGGCAACTATTTGCAAATAAAAGATACAAGAGCTACATTTCAATGACAGATTCAGTGTAAAACAGAAAAGTTATTTACATACAATCCTTGAAAAGAAACCAAAACAACGAATAGATGACATCATAAAAAGCTGAATAATCAAAATAACTTAGAATTAACTCAGAAGAAAATTTAGGCAACACAAAAATAACTTGGGAATGTCAGACCTAGACTAGATAACACAAATTTTCAATAAATGGCTCTTGATGCTCTGTGATACTGAGGCAGAGCTCTAACCACAAAATTTATACCCTTATTTTATGTCTAGTAATGTAGGCTTTCCTGAGACTTAAAATCTTTGACATTTTGTAAGAGACAAATTGAGTAATAAATAAATAACAGCTTTGGAATAGGGACAAGAGGTAAAATTGCTTGTATTAGTTCTGCACTGCCAGATATTTCTTTCTATCCTTCACTGCTTATCCCCAGGGATTTCTTTGCTGCTGTTCATTAACAGGGTTAGGTGGCAACAGACCAAGACTATTGGAGACAGTTTTCAAGTTTTCTTTCTTTCCCACCTGGCATCTCATCAGCATCAGGATAACAGTGAGGACATCAACTTTTCAACTTAAAGGTCTAAAAGGATGGTCAGGAAGCAGCAGAAAAAGTACTCCTTTAAGGCTGTGAGGAGGAATGCAAAGCCAGCTGCAGCAGGCAGAGTGCAGGGAAGCTCTCACCCAACAAGCAGGTGGTAGAGCTGTTTGTGCACTGCCAGATGAACCACAAGTGACCCATTTCCGATTTCCCGCTCATTGCATAAAACAGTCAAGGTATGGCCACTAATTATAAACTGTTTGCTGACTTACTGTGTAGGATCACATGGAAATCAGGCTTTATATATACATATAAAAACACATGTATACAGTGATCTAGTGTTTGCCCCCTGTACTGAGCACTGGTGAGGCACCTTGAGTCCTGTGTTCAGTTCTGGGCCCCTCACTTACAGGAAGGCATTAAGGGGCTGGAGAATGTCCAGAGAAGAGCAACAGAGCTGGAGAAGAGTCTGGAGCACAAGTCTGATGAGGAGTAGCTGAGGCAGCTGGGGGTGTTCAGCCTGGAGAAAAGGAGGCTCAAGGAGGGTCTTTATCACTCTCCAAAACTCCCTGACAGGAGGGTGCAGCCAGATGGGAGCTGATCTCTTCTCACGGGCCACAAGTGACAGGAAAAGGGAAATGGCGTCAAGCTGTGCCAGGGAAGAGGTTCATGTTGGACATCGAGAAGAATTTCTTCACAGAAAGGGTGGTCAGGCATTAGAATTTACTGTCCTTCAGAGATGGTGAAATCAAATTCCCTGGAGGTGTTCAAGAAACCACAAGTTGTGGCACTTAGTGCTGTAGTCTGGTTTGTCAAAGTTGGACTTGGTGACCTTGGAGCTCCATCCAACCTTAATGATCCTATAATTCTATGATTCTATATGAGATTCCAGAGTCTAACAGAAGAACTTTACCACCAAATTATTTTCTAGATAGGAATTAATGAAGGGGTGAAGGAAAGGTACAAATTGTTATAGGATATCTGAATCATCTCGATTTCTTACAGTATAATTCTTCTTCCACTTAACATGTTTCAAGCAAGCACTTACAGATGTATGATTTTCAAAACCAATATGGATGTAATCCCCAAATAAAAATTATTCTAAGAAACACGGACTTGGAAAAATGTGAGGCCTTATACTCCAATTTTTGATATATGTGAGATGACTGTGGTAAACCCAATGCTGACCTCTGGGGTTTTTAGGCTGAATCAGTTGAATAAGCATTATATTCCCAGCTCTCAATAAAATTACAGTGGTGATCACTTCACCAATGGTTAGTAGAACTTGGAAAACTTTCAGCTTGCTTTGCAGCTTTTGATGATTTATAAAACTGCCAACAGGACTCAGGCATAAAGTTTTGATTGAGACACTGGTAAAACTTTGAGTGAGCTTTTCCTTATTTCAGAGTTTCTTAAGCATACTGAAAGGCTACAAAAAACTTTTGCAAATGACACCAGCTAATTTTTAGACAGAGTGAAACATTTTGTTGCATTTTGTTTACTTATGTGGCAAAAGCATGGGTATAAAACCTGGAATGCTTGTAAATAAAAAAAGTTTGTACTGTGTGGGAGTGATAATGTCAACAATAAACATTCAGCTTTTCTGTGAACTGTAATTCAGCTACTTTTTAATTTCTGGTATTTACTTGTAACTTTTAATAAGAGAGTCATTAACTTTGCCCTGAAATAAATGATGAGTTTTCTGCTGGATTTCAAGCACTAGATATTTAAAATATATGAAAGTGTTACACTGCTTTGCATTCTTTTTTTTTTTTAGTGGATAAGAAAGTTTAAAATCCTTTGAATGGATGAGCATTTGTTAATACATGTATCTGCCCAAAGTTAATGGTCAATAGATCACAAAATAACTACTGAGGATGACGGTTCTAGCTACTCTGGAAAACAGTCCTGAGATCGAAATAAGCTAAAACCAGCACACATTACTTCAGCTTCAGTTCTTATTCTTTATGTTCAGAAGACAGGAATAATTATGTTTCCTCTAAAACCATGCTGTGAGAATTAAATAATGACTGGGTCTTAACAAATTCCCACTGTTAAAACCATGGAGGAGTTTTAGGAATATGGAGGATGAGCTGTAATCGCACTTGCATATGTGCATAACTTTAAGTAGATGAGTAATCCCCTTGAAATAATTGGTAATATTCATGCACTTAAAACTAAGCAGCTGTGTAATTGCTTGAAGGATTGGAGTCAATGCTTTAAAACTGGCTTAAATTTATTCTTACATAAACTATAGATATTATGACAACAGGTCATCAAAGCTCAAGCTTTTCTGATATTATTTCATCAATTTTGGCAGGCCCAAAGAGGAATTAATATGAATCTGGGCAATAGGAGAGTTTTGTCTGGCTTTGTGGATTTTAATTTTCCATCAGATTTTCCTTGAACTATATGGAATGGCATCTATAGAAGAACCAATACAGTAAATAAAATACTATTTAATTTTTTTTTTCATTTGTTCTAGAGAGTGAAGATTCTTATAGTCATGATTTGTGACTTATTTCCCAGTTGTAAGAGAAAACGCCTATTATTGTGCATTCACATTTCAGTGAAAAGGAAAACTATCAATTATGTCAGACGTGTCTTAAAGTATATGACAGTCCTCTTGCAAATGCAGGAAAAACCCTCAAACACACTTCACACTCAAGGCCCCTCATGCCAATTTGCATGAGGATTAAATAGCTTTTTAATTGCTGTTAAATTATGCCAGTTAAACTGTGATTTCATGCAAATATTAAACTGTAATGACATGCAGTGAATCATTTACTAAGATTTAGAACTTGGAACAAAGAGAGACAATTAATTGTAATCCTCAGATTCAGCTAAATTATGTGTCACTGGGCTTTTATGAATGTGGCCTGATTGCTTTGTTATCATTTATAAACTATACAAAGATTATTTGGCACATTGGAAAAAGCTGCCAGCAATAATCCTCCTGCAGACATCTGCATGCAAAGCTCTCAGGGTTTTCCTTATATCAATTTTGAAGAAAAACAAGTATATTGGTGAAAAAAAGGGATCCTTTCCTCACAGCAAAATTCATGACTTCAAATTTTATGCAAAAGAATAAAATACAGTTCAGATGGATGAGCATTACAAAAACATGCAGCTCTGCTGCTGAGATGGAACTCAGCCAGAGCGTGAGTAATGCCTTTTGCTTCATTTACAAATTACAGTGAGGAAGTATTTTGACACTTTCTGTGGAGGAGACTGGCGGGGATGTCTTATGGTGAAGCAGGTCTGCTCTGAAAGCAACAGAGCTGAGTTTGTGCCTCGTGCAGTGCTTTGTACCTCATCTTGTTTCCTGTGTAAGGAAGGAAAATGCACAAGTCTGGTGAGGGCAATGCAGTATTTTACACACTTGAGAGTGAAGACTGTCTGGAAAAAAACCTGTTGCTTTTTAAGTGAGAACTGTCCATTATAAACTATTTGACTCTTAGAATTTTATGCCATTTGACTACTGAAGTTACAGCAGAAGGGCAAAGATTAACCATCACCTGAGGATACTCTCAGAATCAGCATCTGGCTGTGCCCCTTGAGTTCATAATTGCATTTTGATATCTGTATATGTAGCACAGATAAATAATGTCACTTGATGTAGAATTACATTTTCCCCTTTTCACTTATTCTTTTTCCGTGAGGCAGGGAGGAGAAAAGGAAGCCAGTGATGGCAAACCAATATCCCAACTCTGAGCATAATGTTAAATTGCAGAACAGTGTATAACATATATATATATACATACACACACACATGAAAATAACAGTAGAGGCAACAAAGACTTCAAGTATGTTGCCTGATTTTGCTGTTGAAATTCAGTATTGACTCTTAAAAATAGAGGATACACTTTGCAGCAGAGGTTCTTGAACAGAGCATAAATTTGTTGGGTTCAAATTGTTTACGCGTAACATTAAAAGAGAGGGATTCATACAACTCAGACAACCAATATAAGCCTGCCTGACCTTGAAAACATGGATAAATTCATCCAACTACTTTATAGTGGGAAATGCTAGACTTTATGTACAGAGTGATCAGACAGGGGATTAGATATGATGCTATTTGTTGCTCCCTGTGTATGCAGACAGATCACTGATAGAGCACTTGCATATGGCAAAGAAATACAGTAAGAAGAAAGAGGAGCAGCCAGAGATTGATAAGAAGTGTAAGTCAAATGAAAAGAGCCTAGGAGAAGGAGATTAACAATATATTCTAATATAATTTTCCTTCCTCTTATTGAAATTAGATTTCTATTATGGTGTTCTGCAAAGTGAGCACTCGCCTTTAATAAAATGCAGCTACATAAAGTAAAAATGGAAGCTGTGCAATTTTGTAAAAGTACACAGTCTTTCACAAAATTAATCGAAGTGGATTTGAAGCTCATCTTGAAAGGCGTGAATGCCTGTCTTAAATCAAGGTTTAATAATTTTTTCCATAATGCTGCATATGCAAGTTTCTCACTACTGAGGAACAGTTCTGGAGTGAAGAACACTGCCTAATCCTATACAGGAATAAAAAGAGAGAACAAAATATCTACCTCTCTTAGGCACATTACCTTGCAGGACATGGGGGAGCAAATAAAATGGGCATCAATAAAGTCAGTCAAAATGTCTGAACATTAAGACATTTGTAAGGGAAATCCACTGTTCATTCTGTGTTTCATTTAAGAATATCTCTCCCTTTGAAGGTCCCAAGAAAAAATTCTGTTTCTTATGCCATATCTCATATGTCAAGATAGAAATTTGAAAATTAATATGGAAGATGCAGATCTTTCCCAAAGGTGGTTATGTAAAAATGGCATTTCACTTCTGCACAGCATTTTCTGTCTATTTAGTCAAAGTTCCTAATTTTCTTAAAACTTTTCAACTTCTTTTATTACAGCATGACAGTTTGGAACGAGCAATCTAAATTCTACTCAGATCTGTATCTTTATTTATTAAATTTAAATTAGCCACATCTGCACAGATCCACCAAAAGCAGTGAGGTTGTATTTATGACAGAAACATAATTTTAATAACTTAGAGACTAATTTGAAAGCACTGGGG
Organism: Zosterops lateralis; assembly: GCF_965231275.1. NCBI lineage: Eukaryota > Metazoa > Chordata > Aves > Passeriformes > Zosteropidae > Zosterops > Zosterops lateralis. The sequence continues at coordinate 105,991,102 of NC_139763.1, read as the reverse complement.
CTAAAAATATCACTTAGGGAATAATTTGGCCTAAAGACTCCTCATTACTGCTGATGTTCAAGATAAGAACACAGTCTGCTTGTCAAGAGCTTCAATGTCATTTGTAGAGCTGACAATTAGTGAAATAATCATCATTGTAGGTGTAAGATGAATACATCTGCTGTGACAATCAATGAAGTACTCACACCTTGCAGCCCTAGGCTGAATGGGACACAATGCATGGTGGCACTGAACCAAGCTGCCAGAATGTGCTGCACTGTCTCCTTTATTTCTTCCTCCTTCCAAGTTGAGGTGAGATGAGGCACTGATTTGTTGTGGTTGATTTTTGCCCTGCCTCAACTCACTCAGTTACTTTGGCTGACATCCTTCCTCAGTAGGAATGTGGAGGTCTGGCATCAAGTTTTTCCTGACAATTTTCACCCAAAGCAGCTCACTGCACTCACATTTGTTGAGAAATCAGCAGGGTGTTGAAGCAACTACACTCTGATGCCACAGGGCTCTCATGCTCCTCCCTACCTTATCAACATATCAGGGTATCAGGGCTTAAAATTGTGCCCTGAAAGATAATTATGGAATCATAATGCCATGTTTGAGTAAGTTTTTCAAAGAACTCTCTTTCAGCAATGAAAAATCAATGACTTATAAATAATATGGAGCCACATCTGCATAATGTATGAGTGAAACCCTCTTCTCAAGCATGAAAGTGTCAAGAACACCTGGGATGTGTTGGTTTTGGGAGTAAGTTTTTAATGGCCTGTGCTGGAGGCACTGATTTGAGTGAAATTATCTGCAATCCCCATTTTCCTGTGGGAAGCCTGAAAGGAGGCTGTTCATTCCCTCATATACTTAATGCAAAATGCCAGGCCTATGTGCCCTGCTCCAGAGTGAGCTGGGACTTGGGAGACCATCTCTGAACCCTGAGCCCCTGATGTATCCAGAGATTGGGGCTTACCTTCCCCTCAGAAAAAATCCTCTGGTTAGATTACACAATCTTCTGCCTTGGATCTGAGGAGTGGTATTTTTAGGGACCATCACCCCCATGTGGTGGATGAACAACAGCTTGGTTTTGGTAATGACCTCAGTGTCTATGAATGTGTAAATCAGCTTTAAATTATCAGGTCCATTCCAAATTTGCCCAGTCCAGGGTCATTGGAAAAACCAACATGAGCAGAGGAAGCAGCTCAGTTCAGTCAGCTCAGCTATTGTTACGTGATGCTGCATAAAACATCCCAAAACATGGCTATGCACTGATGGTTATTGCAACAGCACTTTGTCTTTAAGGCTTTATCTCTTTAAAAGTTTTGTGTACTTAATCTGTCATGAATTTAACATGTTAGTTTTTTCAGACTTCTCTTAACTGTGGCACAAAAAGTACCAAGATTAAATCCTCCACCAAAAGGATTAGTAGTGTCATACCAAAAACTGGGTGTTTTAAGAGGATTCTGCAAAGTCTGTAATCACTTTTATTAAATAACTGATTTTAATAGCCTATTAAAATATAATATTTCACCTACACATTTTTAAATACCGCTGTTTGTTCCTAGTTTTGGAACTAAATAGATATAGTTGCTTTACAATCCCAATTAATCCCAGTGAGTAATGAACTGTGAATGAAAATCTAGAAGAAATATTTTATTAAGTGGTAAGAAAACTTACGCTATGTATTCTAGACATAAGACCATTGATTCAAGTATTAAGAATCTCTTCTCGGAATTTCTGCCCCCACATTGTTAGACATCAGGTTTGTCTTAATGATAAATTCAGGTTAGTCAAAAGTCATAAAATTATATATTCTAAAATTCATCCAAAAATCTAATGAATTTTCATTATCACAGTCACATAAAAGGAAAATTAAGTCTCTGTTAAAAGAAGGTGACAGTGCCAGAGGTTTTTATTTTATCTCATTTTGACAGGATAAATTTATTTCCAGTTTAAAAATTATTTTCCTGTTTTTTTTTGGAGTGTTTAGTTTTTATTTGATTGTGTGATGATTATATTTGTCTTACACTTTTCATTTAAACCTGAGGAGACAGCAGAGCATGTTATATCAGGTTTTTTTGGTTTTTTTTTTACAAGACTCCAGTTTTTTTAAAGTTTTTGCACCAGCAAATTTTCAAATATAGAAGACCCACATTATTGGTAGTGAAAACACCACATTGTTATCTTTATCCATATGACAATGATTATACTTCCTCCTACTATATCTCAGAATTACAAGTTCGAAATTCACCAAACTAAGAAACAGAGGCATGTTTAGGGTTATCTAGACACTAAGCAGAAATATGCTGTTTGAATTTTGATTTTAAAAATCTCTTTTGATTAACATGAATGGAATTCTTCAAAACTCATAGTTGTTTAGGGTTTTTTTTTTTTTTAATACAAAACCAAATAAATGAGGTGACAGAACTGTAGACACTGGTAATGATCAGACTTACTGGTACATGCCATAGTTGGTGGGTCCTTCTCAGCTCTGAAATAACCTTTCTCACACTGACAGACAGAAGTTGCTTCTATGTGTGTCAAACTGTGTGGAGGGCACTTGGAGCACTTCACATTTCCAGCAAATGCTTTATAGAATCCAGGCCTGCAAGCTGCAAAGTAAAAAGATAAGTTTCATTAATAGAAGAAAAGTTTGGTCATAAATAAAATCTGTTCCCAGCAGTAATGCTGCTGCTTCTTTCCTTCCCAATCTAGATATAGATGCTTTGATGATACAATTTTGGTATTTTTTATTTATTATACGGACTTAAAGGAAAAAAAAAACCTCTGTACTTGGTGTATAATGGGGAATTGTTAAGAAAGATAACTTCCCAATTTTTAGTCAGTCCTCAGTGTTGCTTGAATTTGTCTCCAAACAACTTCATGACTATCACTAAAGATTATCTGTGTTTTATGTACATGTATTAACCAAAAAGAGCCATAGAACTTCTTATCTGCCAGAGCTGTTTATATGGCTTCCTTATTGAAGCAATGGACAACTTGCAGTACCTAATAAACTTACCCCCACAACTCCTTGATAAGACAGGGATGACATGCCCAAATATTTATGGCTGGGTCTGACTTGCCTACAGCACCAGCAGAAACCTCTGACAGCAGGGCCACATCAGCTGGTCCCCGTGGGCATGAGAGGCTGGAGGATGAGGAAAGGATGAAGGAAGAGATAAAGGAAGGAGACACTAACACCCTCCAGCACAAACCTGCACAAGCCTGAGATTATCTTGATTGTGTTAGGAAACAACCTGGATAGCAGCCAGCCTTGGGACAGGGAATGTTGGGGATGATCAGAGCTCATCAGTTCCCCAGTTACCAGGAGCTGGGGTCCCTGCTGTTCTTAACCACAGCACAAGCTCAAAGGCCTTTTTGTGCTGGCCTTTAAGGCAGAAACAAGTCATTAAAATAAATCTTATCCCAGATCTGTCAGGCATGCATTCCAAGATATTATTTTAAAATCATCCTCAGACTTCATCATACACATCTAAACAGAGATTTCTTTCTTTTCCTGCCAGCTACCACATTCGAACATGCCAGCATGTGTTGCAGTTACTGTCTTCTGGCTTCCCCACACAGAAACATTAAAAATGAAAGAGCAACTCAGACTTGTACAGATTTTAGACTCCTTTTCCTCCTGACTCCTCCAGTGGTACAATGGAAACCGGCACTATAAATATAATTCTGAGGTTCCATGTGGCTTTTTCTCACTTTGACATATTCAAGACTATTTTCTCTACACTGCTAGAGGAAATAGGCAGTACTTCCTTTTCTTGTAACAAGGTACAAAAAGATTTAAAATCAGGTGTTTTAAAAAAGCATCTCAAAGGATGCATTTAATGGATTCAGTGTCAGTTCATATTAATTGAGCTATTAAAAAGTATTAACTCATAGATAACATATACACTATTAGTTTTTCTTCTGATTCCAAAGGCTTTTCTTGATATAAAAGCAGTTTCAGTAGTAGCTGAATGAAAAGGACTGAGATGACACTGAAAAAGATAACACTTGATTGCCTCTCAGAACCCAAGAGCCAATTTTTCAAATGCAATTTCAAGAGCTTAATTTTGGCCCAGCAATTTCAGCAGTTCTCCTCCCAGTGTGTTGTTCTGACTTTGCTGAATAGACATTAGGGAGGGATCCTGCCCTGCAGTCACTGACTGGGGAAAAAAAAGGATTTCTGGTGTTAGACATAAAAAGGGTGGGAACAGCAGGGATTTTCCCCTTGAAAGTAGGCTACTGGTCTGATGCAATTGTGATTATAGTGAGTGGCAATTTTGCAGTGATTGGAAAGGCAGCAGGTTTGGTGCAGGGAAGAAGGCAGCACTGTAGACACAGGCTGGAGGCACTGACTCCTCTTAGCTCTGCTGGAAGGAAGAGAGGAACTAAGGCAAAATTGGGGGGGTTATGCTTGCCTGCTCCCTCCTTATCTTCTCATGTCCAAATCCTGCCCTGATAAATATTAAATTCTTGCTTTATTTCATATGTGGCATTTGTGACTACAGAGCTGACAATTCCAGATTACAGTTTCATTCAAAGCAAAATGAGTGCTCTTTAAAATCCTCATTATTTCTGAAATTCCTGTCTGTGACTTCTGAAATCATTCCTTCTTCCCTTCCGTTCCCCAAACAACAAATCACTTTGGATCAAAATAAACATAGCATTCTCTTTCAAGAGCAATATTTTGGCTAAAATTCAAGAACTTCACTATTTCAAAATAAAACTCAAGAAGATTCATTTCCAATTAAAACAAAAAGCAAACGTTTTATTCTGGAATGATAGTCTCTATTTTATTTAAAGCAATTATGGTTTTGATGTGGTAATTCTAAAAGAAAGCACATACACACTCATGGAAAAGGTCGAGGGAAAAAATAAATGGATTAAGGTAGATAATTTTACTTATTTTGAAGTCAACTCAAGTACATCTATCCCTTAAATCAAGTATATATCAAATTCTGTGGCAGAGAAGCTACAGGGATATCAGGCAAGCTTTTCAATTGAGAGGTTTACAAAGGTATTAATAACCCACTCCTCACCCAAATGCAGAATCTTACAATCATGATTATTGATGCTTCCAAGTAAAAACCAGCCCTTTACAAACAAGATAAAATAACATAAACTGAAAGCCCCAAAATGATCACAAGCTTGGGAAAACTTATCCCTCTGGATAAGTCAGAGCTGAGTGAAAGAAAATGGACTGCTACTCCATGGTGAAAAATTCATGGTGAAAGAAAATGAACTGCTTACTCTGTCAAAGTCAAGGAATATGCAGCTTCAGTCTGAAATACAGCACTTCAGCTGCTGTACATATCTAAGCTTAGACTCTGATAACAATTGTTGTGTTTCAGTGGCAAAGTAACCAAAATAATTGCTAAATTTACCATTTTCCACAGAAAATCTGCAAATGATTTCTAATGATGACTACTTTAAAAAAAAAAAAAAGTTTCCTTTCATCTGTGTTATCACAGAGTATGTTTCCTGTCTTCCAAATCATTGAGTGACATCTTGTTTCCCCTAATGTTTCCTACCAGAAAGTGACTTTGCAAGTTACTGATTATAGAACTGTACGAAATTCAACTTTTGTAAAGCCTGGGAAAGATAGTATATTGCCTTAAAGGTTCAGTAGTTAGCAGAGTATCTGAATGAACAAAGACACTACAGGTTTCTCTAATGAAATATGAGCGACTAGGCAGAGAAACACTGATAATTTAATTAACTTCATGAAAGATAAACCATCTATAAATGTGCTTTGCTGCAGCTTCACCAAGATTTGACTGTGAGTTTTGGAAACTACAGAAGTTTTGTAATTAATATGATTTTCCTTATTTAATGTTAAATAGGTGGGAGTTAGATTTATTTGTTTGATCCATGGCCATCTGTGGGCTGTTATCTCAGCCCAGCCCACCCCGCAGAGCCCACAGTGGGGGGAGCAGGTTTTGCCATGGAGCCCCCAAAACCTCAAACAACATCTGGATCTATCCTGTGGCAAGTGCAGAGGAAGCCAGACCTCACTGAGCTCCATCTGGGGGTAAGGGACACATTCCCAACCCTGGGGATGCGGCCAAGGGGTGCCCTCGGCACAGGCTGGTGAACGTGGGTGCTGCTGTCCTGGCATTATTCGGGCACTGAGGAGGGAGGGTTTCACCTAATGCTGGGAGGAACAGCATTTTCAAGGGTTTTTTGAATTGCCCAGTCCAGTAAATAAGGCTCCAAAGCAGAGTCGTGGGCTCTCTTGCAGAAGAGTCTTTACTGCTCGAAGCTGTTACAGCCATTAATTCTTCCCCAGTCTCAGGCATGTACAACATATGGAGACAAAGCCCGAAAAAATAAAAAATGCAAACACTGATGGATCAGAAAACCTTGTTCCTTTTTTTTTTTTTTTTTTTTTTTTTTTTTTTAAAGCAGCATTTTCATTGCTCTGTGGGAGCACATAATTGTCCAAGATTCCAGTTTTCAGTTGTTTCAGTTTCATCTGAATGAACCACTATGGTGTTCATTGAAGTAAGATGAGTCCAAAGGAAACTTAGGAACAACTTTTAGGTATGTCTGACACTGTTGGTCTGTGGGTGGGAAGGCATTTGTCATGAAAAATGGATTTCTTATAGCTTGCTGAGAACCCATCAATCAAAATAAATCAAAGAAGACTCTGTTGTCATTTACAATGAATGGCAACCATCAGCAGCTGGGGAAGAGGTGTTTTAATCTAATCAAATACTTAGTTACATATTTCCACCTCATTTTTTTTAAACTTGCTTACTGGATCCCACTAGTGCACTGTGAGACTGGTATCTTTCATATTAGTTATATTCTGAAATATTTCAATTTTAAATTCCTCTTGCCCCTCTGCTATCTGATTGCTTTATTAAAAGGGTAATTCAATAAGGTCTGTTCTATTCTACCACTGTCCATCAAGAAGGAACTATGATATGACTTTAACTAATTTATATTTTAGTAGAAGTGTCTAGAAAAGATAGAAAAGAACATGAAAAAAGAATGCAATGAAAGTTGGATGCTCTATATTAAAAAAGGCAGAATACAATCACCAAATCAAGATTAGGATATTACAGAATTAGGACAATAAAGCTATGAGGACAACCTTTGAATGTGAGTACTATCTGGTTAAATCATCTTTCTCCCATGATTTTTGTTTTATTCATGTCATGAATGGGCTGTAAGGGGGATTCACTGGGTCATGTTCAAACTGACAGTGAGACTGTGCAGCATGGGTTGCCAGAAACCTGAAGAAGAATCCAGTGGAAGAAGGCCAGCCATCACAGATTATCAATTATCAAACACCTAGCTAAAAAAATCAACAAAACAAAACAAAAAACCATCATGGTATCGAGAAAGCAAAACTCTAGTTTGATTTCGTTCCTGCAGAGAGTAAGGAGGAGATGGGTGACACCCCTAGAAAACAATGACAGAATGACCCAACTTTTGGGAGACAATAGACTGAGCTCCCTTTTTTGTTTGCAATAAATGTGAAGAGCAATATTTCTGGGTGCTGCGGTCTGCACTTAAATGCATCTGTGTCCATATGCTGCAGTCAACGTCTTCTCTTGCCAATATCTCTGCTCTCTAATATTTCTATTGTTAGATTTGGAGAACTGACAGAAGCATGATTCAAACCCTTGACTTTAGAGAGAAGCAAGGCAGAGGAGACAAAAAGAGGCAGGTATAAGGCTGCTTCTTCAAATATGACTACATAATGACAAGAGGTAAATGAAATTAAATGTTTTTCCTCTTTGTGTTGACTCTTTTTTTCCCCCCAGTGACTTTTCTGTCATTGCCACATTTCAATATTCTATAGAGTTTTTTTTTTTACAAAAATTATTAGAAGAAATGACAAAGGAGATAATTGCCACCTATCGACCAGTGTTTTCAATTCACATCAGTGAAGTTTTTCTCTGCATAAAACACTAGTTTCAAGACAATAACTTGAAAAATTATTCAGGTCACATAAAATGTTTTAAAAGAATCTGAGGTTTATCCACATAATACATGCAGACAAGATATTAATTATAATTATTTTATCACTGCCTGTCATACTAGATCCAATCCAACAGCTCATCAAAGAGCTGGGGCTGTGCTACACAGGCCAGGTGAATCCTCTTCTGCACAGACTCATTTTTGTACTACAAAACCCACCAAACCTAAAAACAAAAACAAGCATCCTAAACACTAGACTAGAATTTAAGAATATGATTCTAAATGCATAAGCACTACTCAAAGAAAGAGATGGAAAATGTTTTCAATCCTGATAAAACTATTTTCCACTTAATTCTTAGAACTAGGTGGATAATTTTTTTCCAGACTAATAAAGTAAATAAAATATACTACTACAACAGATAGATGGTAGGTAAGGGTGTTCCACTGAATACAGAATTAAAAAATGAGTGTTCCAATGAATACAATAAATCAATGCAAAATTAGAAAAATAAGCAGCTCAGTTCATTGAAATATCAAGCACTGAAATCCAGATAAAGACAATATCCATAAAAAAACCCTGTTCATAACACAGGCTACACAGCTGCACCCTTTTCAGACTGACCTTTAAAATGTTTAATAATATGTGGTCATGAGTCAAAAGAATTTTTTTTTTTTAAGAAAAAGTTGCTATATTGCAACTTACATCAATTTTGTGTGTTTTTAGTTCAGATACTCCTTCCAAAAGTCTCATAGAAGCGACAAAAATGGCTGCAAGACTGAGGCACTTTATCAGTGATGGAAGAAGAGAGACAAAACCAACAGGATGCACCTTCACTTATTTGTGCTGCTGACTCTGGTGGGGGTCCCTGAAGTCCAATAAATTGGTTGAGGTGGGAACTACAAATACTCAAATGCATTGCTCCACGCTGAAATAAATTAGTCTCTATTTCTGTTTATATTTTATGGAGAGACCTCATAGAAAAAACACAATTAAACAGATTTCACAAACCCTTAAAGGAGACAGTAAAAATACTGTTTTCTCCACTGCATAATTTTTAAAGCAGCATCACTGTGCTTGAGGAAGATAGTGAGTGAAAGGAATCAGTCAGGCTAATTAGGGCGCACAATAGAAATGGTAATCAAGGAACATGACAGCAGAGAAAAAGAAGGGAAGTAATCTATTCCTGCAATATATCAGTGCATACTCCTGGGATCAAGAAAGTCTGCAGGAAAAGAATGGAAGGAAAAGATCATTGCAGCTGCAAGCAGCCATCTCTAGCATCTCCAGTAATCACCTTTAAACACAAAAGGAGAAATGTAACCCTGAGAACACTTCAGGGCACTGCAGAACGTACTCACAGAGTCTTCAAATCTGCCAACAGTAGCTGTGAAAACTCTTTATTTTAAAGTATAATATCAGTAATGCTTTATTTCATTGTTCTTTTCTACTTTTTAATCATTGTTCCATTGTTGAAATTAGCTGGAAGGACTTTTGGGGGGAAGGGATAAGGCAGGAGTGTGGTAAGCCTCTCAACACTGTAGTGAATGCAGCAACAAGAAACACAATTTATTATAACTACAGAAGGAACCTGTGTCTGCTGGACATTCTCTGTATTATTTCAAGAGGAATTAATGTCCAACTTCTCATTTCACAGCTCCTGTGTACAGCTGAGGACTAACTTACCAGAAGACACTGCAAACAGGCATTAGACCATAACAAATATTTATTTTTGGAAGAGGAAAAAATGGTCTGAATAGATCAGATCCATTTTGTGGCTGATTCCTTTGCACATTATCTATCTCCTGTATCTGCTGGTGAGAACAGTTACAGAATCATCATCTCCTGGTCTGAACATAATAACCAAATGCTAGAAAAATACCTCCCAATTATGAGAAAGATTTAAAGTACCTTTGTACCAGATACACATACAAAAATTGGTCATCTATGGAGAGCAGTTTATCAATCATATTATATCCTTATTATGGATATTATATCAAATGCTATCATATATTTGTTACTCTTCCTCCCTATCCCTTCCATTGAGATCATAAACCGTAGTTTCTGTCATCCCTTTCCCCATTTTTTCTTCTTCCCCTTAGTATGTGAAACTTTTCCATTTTCAGCTCTGAACATATGATAGTTAGTCATGGATTTCTCTTTTTCCTGTGCAGTAACAGCCCCTTGGAACCTGCAGATGCACTTTTCTCTACCCATAACAAATTAATCTGCTAGCCTGGGTTAATTAATTCCTATGACAGCTATTATTCAATTTGCTTAGCACCTGTGGTATTTTTTTTGAACCGATTTTTTTCTGAGGCTTTCTCCACTTTTGACAAAGACAAAACTTTCTAGAGAAGGCAAACCTTAAAGGAACGGAATATCCTTACAGGCAGTTATTAACAATAAGAATCTGTAGTAATGTGCAGTCTCTATTTACAAGGTTATAGTTTCTTGTTATGGCCTTATTATAACATTGCATTTTTTTATGGCTTAAGATTGAAACATAAATTTTTTGAAGTTCACTGCTTTCACTACAGCAATTATTCTGATAATAGATCAGCTAAAGTGATGCAATATTTTCTTCTCTGTGTAACTGTCTCTTTTACATTCATATAATTAGCAAGAAGCAATAGCAATGAGAAAACAATCTAACCCACTTTAAAAAATACTTCAAATAATCCAATATTTAAAAGGAGGGGCTTAGAATCATTGGTTGCATGTTTATTTATGGTTACCAAGATTGCACATTCATGTGCAGATTTGAGTGTGTAATTTATTTAAGGCCCTTTATTTGCATGTACAAGTCAGGAGTTTTGACACACAAAGTTACCATAATCATGGGGAATTATTTAAATGCCCCAATCCAGACAGGGAACTGTGAAGTTGGATAATTCATATACAAAAAATGCTGAAGTGTTCTTATAAAAGCAGGCATTTGGCCTTTGAAATAGAGTCCTTCTGGATGTTTTTGCAGAGAAGCTCACAAACTTGAATTTTAAAGACATCAAACGTGATTAGTGACTCCCAGACTATTTCAGTTTTGATTTACCATTGAAAATAAAGAACTCATGCCTCTGTAAGAACCAAAGACAATTTTCTTCTGTATTATCTCTGAACACCCACAAGCTCACAGGCAAATAATCTTGATTATTAAAAGTTATTTTCAACCCATCTTTTTGTCTGCTACATTACTGTACTGAATTTTATGTAATCTTGTTATATTCTATCATTGCTTTAAGATGTAAGAGTAACACAGTGTGGTAGTTGTTATAAAAATTCTGTGATTTATGTCAACAACTAACACAGTATTCAAATACCTATTTTGCCGTGGAATCAACACATAAAATTCTGTAATTAGTTAATTCAAGTTTTCCTTTTCCTCACATCCACATAAAATCACTTGCAGTACTTAGCCCTAAATTACAGTAACTATTGAATTGTATTTATACAAGTACAGATGACACCAACATTCCTGGCGTTTTTTGTTTTGTTAGGATTTTTGTTTGTTTGTTTGTTTGTTTTCATTTCATAAGCAAACATTGCCAACTTCTCCCAGCCCACCATCACATTCAGATTAATGTGAATTTCAGTGTATAGGCAATGCCTTGGTAACCCAAGGGAAAGCTCTATACTGTCTCAAATATTCATCTACTGGCCTTCTAGGACAGAAATAAATCATTTGATGATGCAACCCCATCCAACCCCATTGAAATAAAGCAAAAATCATGAAGGTGCCCTTTAGCTGAACAGGTTTCTAATTTGTGTTTCACTGAAGTAGTTATGTGGGATAAATCTTCAAATCCTTGTGTCTGGAATATTTCATGTGATTGATGACAAGAATCAGAGTTAAGTATTTCTACTGAACACACTGATATTTCACAGGAATTTCACAGAGATGAACCATGACTTTAATATGACTTCTCAAATAATCAGGTTGATATGAAAAACGTTCCCTCCAATAACACTTCTAGCACTGATAGAGAAATTTGAGCTTAAGAACACAAGTAAATATTACTATAAAAACATATTAAATCTGCATAAAAGCTGAATGTTTCCTTAAAGTGCTGAAGAAGCACCAGAGAGGTTTATTTCTATATAGTGGATGCACATTACAGGGTTAAGTATTTTCTGAATGAAGAAAATAACATTATCCCCATCCTGAAAAATCCCAACCAAAGCCTTAAGCTTAGAAAGGTCAGTGGGAGTTCAAGATTTTCTAGCAGTTCATTATCCTGAACTACAGGTGCCAGGCCCTCACAGGCCACATGGGGCTGTAGCTCTTTAAATGAGAAGCCAAACACCCCAAACCAGCACCATAAGGTCATCCCACAACTGAATTTACTTTATTCTTTTTTCCCCCACTTTTCTTCCCAGCTGCAAACAGACAGAGATTTGGCATGAAACTGACCACTTAACTACAGACTGTTTAGTTTAAGATTATTAAGATTAAGCTAAAAAAATATTTTTTTTAGAAGTTATTAGCATCACCTTAGGTAGGCCTGTGTGGATATGGTATTCTGCTATTTTTAAGTATGTAAATTCATGTGACAGTTTTCATTCTGAAAAAAAAAAAAAAAAACAAACTGTTTAAAGTTTTAAATAGGCATATGTGCTTTTGGTAACATTTCAGGGCAATCACACACTTAAAAAAACTGGCAACAAATTTTATATATCCTTTTAGATATTTAACCAATGATTAGGCATGTCTGGAATAATCCCTCAATCAAAAGAAAAATAAAATTCAGAATCAGGATTACACAGTCCACAAAAACGACAACTCGTGATGCTGCACTGCCATTCCTTATCAGATTGTGAATTTAATTCTGGTGAAGTTTAAGTTCATTTCAGCTTTTAAATACTCATTAAGAAGTGTGCAGGACAGAGAACCTTTGAGTTGATAAATATCTGTGCTCTAGCTGAGGTGTGGACACATGACAGGAAGCAAGAGAGCTACAGCTCATTCACTGGTCCATGGACTCTGGTTGTGTCTAAGTCTTGCAGCAGTTAACATTACATTTATTTCACACCTGGGGGTGGCACATTGCTTGTATGTGGTCAATTTTCACCTTCTCCCTTCACTTACATTCACGTTTCTCATACTGTGAGCAAAATGACCGTGAGACAAAGGTCAGGAGCTACAATTCTGACAGTAAATGAGACACTGCTGCCTTCATTCAGTATTTGGAATTTTAAAATTCAGGAATCTGTGTTCATCTAAAGAGTAAAATGATGGACTGTACCATTTGGCATCTTTGTTATTTTACAGGCTAATTTTTAATAGAAAACTCAAGCAAGACAAACAGCCACTCTCTTAAACTCAGCTACAATAATGTAACTACACTTGCCATGAACATTTTCAATCACTATAAAAAGGAACACAGCCACAGATGTTTAGTTTTAGAGAAATAGATACATAATACAGAAATATATACACAAAACTTCATTAATTTTATTTGAAAATAAAAAAGTATTTCTAGAGAGTCAGCCATATGAGAAATGGCTGAGGGAGGTGGGGGCATTCAGCCTGGAGAAAAGGAAGCCCAGGGGAGACCTTTTCACTCTCTACAATCACATGTAGCAAGGTGGGGATCAGTCTCCCAGGTAAAATGTGACAGGAACATGAATTTGATAACTCAAGAGACACCAAAAAACTGAAATGGAGACCTCTCCATTAGACGATGCTTAATGCCATTTATGTGGTGCAAGAACTTTTGTTATGAAATGAAACATTGCTTAAAACACAAAGATTATCTTATAGTACCTAAGGATAGTAAATAATAATCTTTTCAATTTGTAATTACTACAATGATATATGTTTTAGGGTTCAACAGAGGCTTAGGTTGAAAATGGAAATCAATATCAAATTAATATATCTCATCTCAGTTATGTATTTGCATGTATACATTTCAAACCTATCACAGCTGATGAAGAGGGGCCTGACTGGCAGTCCATTTAAGAAAGGCACAGGGACTGGAGCACAGGTTATTTCATTTACAGGTAGCATTTGGTCTGCAAAAACATATACATCATCTCTGGTATTATTCTCGTTATCAGCTCAGGCTACAAACCTGTAATATTTCTAATAATCAGGAATTAATTACACCTTATCTCCATCCTCATCCCCATTTTCTCCACCATACATTATGAATTCTGTACTTGCAGAATGGATCCTAATCAGTCTCTTTATGTTCACACAGACAGGCTACACATTCAAGGCATACAAACATCCCACAAAGAGGCCTGCCAGTTATATTCCCTATCACTTTTGATAATATTTGGAAGAAAACAATGACCACAGATACTTTTTTTTTAACAGAAGGACTTCAGACAGCAATCAAAAGCATAAGAACAAATAAAAAGTCAGTGCAAAGAGGATATCAACAAGTTACTATAATATTGCTGAAATATAAAATTGGAAGCAACCATTGTGTTCAGTGGTACATTAAGTGTTAGCCTTCATAGTGCTTCTAGTATCTCCTTCATTATCCCAATTAAGTCTTTAAAATTTCATCCCTATTATTATAACAGCTTCTTTATAGACTGCTTTCTACTGCAAAACTGAAACACACACAATCTTAACGATGTTTGTGGAATAATGAGATTTGAATCAACCATGAGGCTCCTAATCGTAATTGGCAAGAGGTGTGGGAAGATGGAAAATCTCCTTTCCCTATAATCTAATCAAAGCCAGCAATATCAGCTTCCAGAGTGCAACGTCAGCCTTTCCCCTGAAGGGCTGAGCAGGAGGTTAGGAAAAAATTAATTGTAAACATTAATGTAAATACCAAAAGTTCATACTGGTCACACTAAGTAAGCCACCTCAGCAACCTTTGTGCTTTCTCTTGTACTCTCTCATTTGTGTTGCTGGTGCTGCTTTCTGCATCCCAGCAGGCTGAAGCAGGAGTTGTGTTTTCCCAAGGGGTGAGCTGAAAATGGAAATGTTTTCATGGGAAGCCCACAAGAACTCAAAAATCAGAACCACTGCAAACTCATCTGGTCAAAGTCAAAGGCAGGGGGAACTTTAAATTTCATTCTTCATTCAGAATGAAAACATTTCTGCAAGAGCTTTTAGAAGATAGTCTCTGATTGAAGAAAGAGGAAAGAACTCCTGTGGTGGTTGTGACAAACTGGAATTTAGGGCTGTGCTGATACTGCATTACAGCTGCAACAACCCCTCCTTCTCCTTGATGCTAACGCTAACGCTGAGGTGCATCAACACTCAGGAACTAGGGAAAGACACAGAGTTTTTGTCCCCAAGTCCCCATGAGCAGCAGTCACAACTCACCTCCTGCAAGATGGAAGTGAGCTCATCTGGATTTGTAAGCGCTCGCTTTGTGGTGGGCCACGAAGATGAAGATTGTGGATCAGTACACTGTGGCAAATATAACGAATCATCAAGGTTCCTGAATAATCCCCTCTCATAGCCAGTAACAAAGTGCTAGAATTAAAAAAAGTAACTTGACTTTTCAAAAACAGATAAAAAGAAGGAACTCTCATCACACCACAAACAGCAGTAATCCCTTTATGGCTCCTTGAGTCTACATATGCGAGTTTGCCTGGATTTCTAAAAACAGCCCGAAACCGTAAAAAGATGAAGAGATACTTTTTTGTGTTAATCTCCACACTGAGAAGGTAAGATTCTAAAATCCCCAAGACAATCCCCAAGGCAGTGATGTCTGTTTGCCTACAAAAAAATTTCAATGAGTACCAACAGTATCTATCATCTCTCATCTTTTCTCTAAAACATACAGAAGCAAAGGTGAGGTGTTTGATACACAGCGGAGTAAGAAAGCAGCTGGAATTACTGCAATTTATGCATAACAAGCCAGACAAGCTGTTGCAGCTGATGGTTATGCATTTTAGCACAGCCTGCTGCTGGCACATTGTTTAAATAAAAAATATGATGCCCACACATTCAAAGCAATGATGGAGAGCTAATGATCAGTTTCACAGCAGTGGGCTGTTGCTTCCTAATTGTTATTTGGACTCATTTTTGATAAGTTAGCACTGAGTTTTGTTTTAATAAGTATTATATTTTATGCAATATATCATTTATTACATAATATCAAGCTGAAGGGAGAGATTTCAGCTGAAGTGCCAAATTGCCATTCTACTGGGCAAGCCTGGTATGCACTAACCAGAAACATGGGATGAGTTATTTCTAGAATATGATGGCTTTCCTGGTGGCAGGGAAAAGCTGGCAAGGGTACCCTCAGGGTCAATGTTAGTAGTACAGTGGCCAGGATTTAAAATGCTGTAATAAATTGGACATTATTTCATCAGATGCAATGTGCCATGGTTTCTGTCTGACTTTCACTCATCTCGGTGCACTAAAATAATACAAGAGACATGGAGTTACCTTTTTCCTCTACCTCTTTGCCACATTAAGTTCAAGCAAAGCACACTGAAATAGAACTGACCCGAACAAATGACTGGCGGTTTCTCTTGGGCTTCAAAAGCAAAAAGGTGTTACAGGAAAAATGCAGCCTTTTACTGACTGTAGGCTTTACCCAGAATGGAAAGAAATAGAATTTGCTAGTGCTTCTAACTGGAGAGGAACACCTGGCAACTGCCAGCATTTCCTTTGTATGAGACAATTTATAGGAACATGTATATATATTAAAATGTCCACTGAAGAGGAGGCCCATTCAGATAGTGATGCATTATATATCAGATGAGAAGTATAAACAGTAATAAATATACAATAATATATTGACCCTCACCCTTAGCAAACCCTAGCCCTGAATTTTGCAACTAGTTTGAAACATGCTAACATTGACTAGAAATTGTTTTCACTGGTTTAGTAAATTATTGTTAATTTATTGTGAACTTTGAAAAGGTGCAAACCTGTGGCTTAGGTATTCCTGTGGCTTAGGTCAGGAAGGAGGGTCCAGTTGATGGAGTCTTGTACCAAAGGGCAGCGAAAACAGTAGAAAGAGGGATGATTGGGTGTTGTCAGTACAGAGACTTAGACACTTCATGTAAGCATTGCACAGAATATTAACTGGGCACTGCTAAGAACACAGTCAACTGAAATTTAATATGGTAAACTGGCAACCAGCCAGATTTAGTTTTCCTCACTGTACGCCATTATTTTTATTTTTATTACATAACCTTTTGGGGGGATTTTAACTCATATTTTTAAGCACTACAGTCCAGTTCTGTCCATCTCAATTTGGTACACATGGGAACAGAGAATTCCCTATGACTGAAGTCAGTGCAGGAGCATTGGTGGCTCGCTGAGTGCTCTGTGTTGTTAAGAAAAGGATCCTCAGAGACCTGCTCACAGATGAAGTAGAACTAATCAATCCCTCTCAGACAAGCTGATTACCTGGAAATCAATCAGTCAGGGAGCTTGTTCTGTCAGCCTTCAGGATATGAGCAAAGACTAAATGTAACTTGCAGCAGAAGTAGCAAAGAAAACACATCCATGAGGCAAGTATCTGTAATGCAGATACAGAGAGCACACTGGAGCTCCTTGTTACTGTCTTAGAATACTGTGCTGTGACATGGAAAGCACAGACATTCCTATTCCATCAGTCAATGTCTCACAGCCACTAATTTTCCACCAGTGATCAGGAAGCTCAGAGCACTCTTTCATCAACACCCAAGGAACTGAACAGCTCCTGGTGCAGAACACTTTGCCCTTCTGCTAATGCAGTTTGTGTTTCAGATTCTCTTTGTGACAAGCTTTGAATTCTGTCTGGTTTTAACATGGCATTACAGCTGCTGGGTGTTTCACTCTGTTACTGCCAGGTCCAGAGATAGCACAACCTGGAAAAGGAAAACAAGTGCCTACAGCAACTGATTGACAGGCCTGAAACACCTGGGAGAAGACCATCACACAAGGAATAATGGCTTGGAGAAAAACAAATTAGGAGTCGATTTATATTCCAGGAGACATTTTATTGCCTGCCATTCTCCATCCCAGTGAAATATTGTGATGGATTAGGGTGACAGAAGAGAATTGCTAGGTGCTGGTAGTGACAATTTGAACAACGAGGTGAAGGAAACACGCCATGCTCTGCCTCTCCCCAGAACATGGTGAGCTTATTAGTCACTGGAGGCACCTCAAGGTGTGTTGTTCCTCTGTACATTCACACTGTGAGCATCCCTAACCCCCAAATCTGGTGAAGTTAAAGGTCTGTATTCAAAGGTCAAACACTAAGAGAGAACTGAAGACTGAAAGCACTCCCAATAGCATTAGGAAATAACCATAATATGATCTCTTAATAGAATCTCATAATATAATCTCTAAATAATCTCTTGTATTTGATACCTAACCCCCTCAAGCTTATCCAGAACCATACAAGCAGAACTTTTATGCCAAAGGAAAGTGGTAGCTGAAAAGGAATGTGAACAACTGGGCTAGGCAGGTATAAATTGAGTCATGACTTTCCTAAAGTAGCAGTGGCTATGACCCAGCCTGGCCTCAGGTAGTGTGTTACCACAATAACTAGTCCAAAAAACACAAAGGTGGAGAGGAGAAACAGAAAAGAGAAGAGAATCTTTGTTTCATGGCCCACTGTCATGGAGGGAGATGATCAGAAGTGAGTCAGAATTCCCAAAGCAACAGAGCTGTCAGGGTAGTCCTGAGACCTCTCAGATCTATCACAAGAGGTCCTAGGACTGTCATGGAAAGGGAGTCTTTCATCAGACTAGGAGATTTCTGGGGGATTCAGGGTGCTTCCATAAAAATCCTGCATCCCCTCCATCAGCCTGGATTTTTCACTCAATCTCTGACACCTGCTGGCTTGTCACTAGAGGGGACAGAGGTTTTCTGTGCCCACGCTGCTCAGTGTGCACTGAGATGGATTTTCAAGCACAGGTGTTCTAAAGTGAGGTTCAAAATGTCAGCCTTGAAAGAAGTCCTCAAAAGAAGAGGATTTGAGAAGGAAGATGTGCTTGTCAGGTAAAACTGCAGCAGCTGCTGATGCACAGCAGCCAGAAAAATAAAGGGCATAATGTCTTACCCCTGTCTCAGGAGTCCAGCCCTAGCACAGTCCAAACACTGGGCTTGTTTCACTTCATCCTGCCAAAATTAGAGTGTGAAGACAGTAAAAGAAATTCAGGGAGAAATCCAACAGCCTTTGGGCAACCCTTGAGGAACCAGCTTTGAGCTAGAACTGCCTGCTATGTTTCCAGGGTTAGCTCAACAACTATGTTTTATTCTCTGTAGGTACCTGACTTGGGTCAAGCTACCAGTCCGTCTTGTAATGTTCAGCAAAATACAGAAGCCTTTTGGAGGAGGTTCCAATACTGGGTTTGAAATCAAGGCAATACCCCAAATACCTAGACAGTGAGGAAACAGATGGAATTTCTAATGTTTCACACCCATTTAAATCACAGTTCTACATATGGTGCTCTATATGCCCACCATAGAAAGTTCAGTATAGAATTTACATTAGGAGATTTCATTTATGTAAAAGAAAAAGATCCAAAAATGCATTAACTGAGTCAGGTGTGCTGTGAGGTGAGAGAGCAATTATCAAGATCATTATTATAGTACATTAGTGTCTAATGGTGTGTGATAAGGATTGTAAAGTGCCTAATGTGTACTTAGCTATCTTTCAATTGGCACTTGGAGACAAAAAAAATTATCTGTATTGTATATATATACTGAATGCCTGGGAAAAGTGAGAGCAGTATCAAATGCTTACAGATGTAGAGCAGAAAACCAACACAAAAACAGAAAAAAAATTGAATACTCTTTCATTTTTATAAACGGCAGTGTTAACTTTGAGCAAAGTGACCCAAAAGCAGATGCTGAGATGGTGTCCTCAGTAAAGCAATTTCTGTTTCTTACGGTCTCTTAAAAAAAATAAATAAAAAAAGGTGTGTGTATCCATGTGCACAGGTCTACAAAGACCACCAATTTTATATGTGATTTTTAAACGAAATGCGTTTCTCTCATCACAATTGGCATTTTGAGCAAAAGACGTTTGGCTGAATCAATTTAAACAGCAACGTGGAGTTTGGCAGCAATCCATTTCTGCTGAGATTAAGCCAGCTGCTACCAAATCCATTGATCCTTTTAGCTATTGATTTGTTAATTTAATAAAAACCCGAAATTTTAGAATGTGAACAGATTCACGGTGCTGAGGAGACAGGATTTTGATAAGCTCTGCTGCCAGACTAAGCTGGTAGCACTGTCAAATGAGAAAAATCACACATGATTTAAAATTTTAAAGATTTCCAATGTGACGGATTCCTTAAAACGTGATTTTAAATAGAAACCTGACCTGTTAAAAAAAAAACCCTCTCATAATTAAAACTGTATAATCTTAAAAGAGCAGATCTACTCCCTTTGTTTTCTATCTAGTAATACTAGCAATTAAACCATTTTACTGCACTTAATGTTTCTATTTACTTTTGAAAAAAGTCACATTATCTTTAGGAGAAAAGAACAGATTCTATTCAAACTAGAAGGAAATTTGCAACAACTTTGAACCAAGGATCAGGTTCTCCCTGAGACAGTTCCATGCTCACCAGCCCTTCACTGTGCAGCTCCCAGCTTTTATTCTCAGTCAAGAGCATTTCCAGCTAGGCTGAGAATCCACAGCCTAAACACGCCATCCTCTGAGTAGATCCACAATCTGCATCCCTGGCACTGGGATCTGCTGTCCTGTTCCCTCCTTGAGATATTACTGCCATTAGGATGCCCTCGTTTCCTCATTAATAAAATTCCCATAAATGAACACCGGTGACTCAGAGGGCCACAGCAATGGTTGGGTAATGGGACTGCCAAAGTGACAGAGTGACCTCTCCTGCCCATGGTGTTTAGAGCAGGATCAGCAATTTACCACTGAAATAGATTTTTTCCCCTGAAAAAATGCTGCTTGCAGAAAATGGATGTATGGGGAGAAGGGGAAAGAAGAAGTTGTAACAAATTCAAATACATCAATGTGCCCTGTTTTCCTGCCAGCTGTCCTGAAGAATTTGCTGGGGGTCCACAACTCCAGCTCCAAATGCTGCCAGGACAGAGGAACCTGACAACAGCTTAAAACCTTTCAGAGACAAAATTCTCTGCGGATTGCAACTGAGGCCCCATAATACCAACAAAAAAATTAAAATAACCAAAGTATGTGATAAATAGGAAATAGTACTCTTGAGGAAAGCACTCTCCCCCTTGCATTTTTTTTCCTTTAAAGAATTAGCTACAACATCAGCAATTGCTCAGTTTAGCTTTCAGTGACACTTATAGATGCCACTGAAGAACATCTATACTTAAGAACAAGCTGCATCTACACTTAAGAGCAAGGGTAGAGTAGCATCAGTAAACCTTGACAAAACAGAATAAGAAATGGAAGAAAATCTAGCAATGCACGATGGACTCCAGCTTTACCATGGGCTTTGTGAGGAAATGGTGAACAGAAGCCTTGACACTGCCAGGCCTTGGCTGCTCACACTCTTCTCCAAAAATCTGTAGCTGCCACAGCTGAAAAGCACATTCCAAACACACCATTCTACCTATGCAAGCAGTTTCTATGGTTTTTAATTACTGATGAAGGTCCCTAGGCACTAGATGGGAAACACAAGTTTTTGTTTAAATGGGTTTCATGACTTTACTGCAGTCTTTTCTGAACTTTCTTGCACTGCAACAAAAAGGAGATGCACAAAGAATTGTAGAGGGGAAATCAGCAAGGATGAACATTTTCTCCTCCAAAAATTAAACTAGAAAGTGTGAAAATAGGGGGAACAGCGCCTAGACAACTTCAACCCACAGTCGTTGTTTGCTTTCCTCATGGCCTAACTATTGCTTTATGACTTGGATTATTCTTATTATACATAATGTTTATACTCTTCATGTAATATATATATGTAGTATTGTTATAAGGTGTATAGGAAGGATTAACATCTTCCCATTCTACAACGTGCCAACAGTGCCAGAATTCAAGGAGCTGTCTCCTGGGTGGCCAAGCGAACAGTTTGAAATAAAACATTTACATGCCATGCCAGCAGCTGAGAAGTTTATTTAATGAAAAGAAAGAGCAACAAAGAATTAATACATCACTGTTGAGACAAAAGCACCTTGATAAAGGAACTTGGCCCATTTTCTATCCCATACAGGTTTGCTCTATTACTGCAGACATGAACGTGGTAAAGAGCACAATAGACAAGTCAGATTAAGGAAAGCTTCATATTTGTAGAGGGACATGATGTGAAACTATGGAAAATGCCAAATCCCATAAAATCTGGGTAAGCATTAATGTGAGTCTTGAGGAAATCCATATACATACAAATATTCACTGGCCATGAAGTTTCAGTCTCAACAGAAGTAACCCAAGGTCAAAGCTATGAATGGCGTGCAGCCTGTGCAATAAAAATGTAAATATCCTTCATTCTATGGAACCACAAATGTGTTTAGCTACACTGTGCAAGTGCTCATCAGCACAGCAAGGAAGAGAGGGATGAGCCTGTTCTTCACAGACAGGCAGTGAAGAAATTGATTACCAGAACTATAGAAAATCAACTCTTGCTGCTGATAGTTTTTCCTGTAGATGGGCACACACCACATCCACACGCAAATCTGCATGGATCAAAGAGAACAAGGAAAAATAAAACTAAAATAGATAGCTTATTCATAGGTATCTATAGTGAATAGAGGATTGACAAGACACATGAAATTATTCTGAACTAATAAAAAAAAAAATTTAACAGCTATCTGCTACTTTTCTATCTCAATTTATTTGTTATTTTGTATCGGGACAGCAACAGGTTGGTAATGTGACAGAATCAAAGCAGCTTTCCACAGGGCTTAAAGTCAATTTCCCTTCCAGTCCTGATTCAATCTTTGTCCTTTTATATATAAATTTAAATATATATATTTCAGCAGAAATCAACCTTATATATATTAAAAAATATATTTCAGTGGAAATCTACCTTAACATGAAGATGCCTATTGATAGTCATGCCAAATCCTAAATATTCCCAGACAGAAAAGTTTATATTTCAAGCTCTGCACTGCAGGAGCTGCTCTTTCTAAATATCCTTAAGGATCTTGAATGACATCAACTTGATGCAAGACTGAGCCTTTCATACATGTGCCTTAGCAACTCCAACCATTAACAACCGTGAAACATTCAGTAAATTCCACTGATGTGGCTGAATCAGGCAGAAGTAGGGGTTTATTTAGCTGCCCTCAAACTTGATGATCCCAGAGCCATCAATAAGAAAATAAACAGTGACAGTGACAGTGCAATGAAGCAGTAGATGCTGTACATTTAACAGGCACTTCTATGGATGGCTCTTGGAACACTAAACTTACTCAGGACAGGTTATTAACATGAGAATATTCCAATATTCCCCCACATTCTTTCAAAAAATCCATTGGTCAGTCACTGCTATCTTTTGTGTCTCAAGGAGATATAACATTAGGTTACCTTCTAAAGAATGGTGACTAAAACAATGTTACATCTTCTAACACTTCATCCCAATAATAAAGCTGAGTTCTGGTGTCATCCTAGATGACTAGGACAGGATGATTCCTGTACCTGATTCTTCAGAACAGAACAAAAAAGAATGTCTAGAAACTAAACCTGAAGCGTAACAAAGAATTAAAACTTTAGATATTTAAATTTAATACACAGTTTGCAGTAGAAGTGGTCAACAAATTTTCTTCTAATAGAAATTAGTAACTTAAATATATACTTTTCAGAATCAATCTGGCTAGTTCTGTTGTAATAGTTAATGCAATCATAATAATAGGTTTTAAATGGGTTTATATTTCAAGTATGATTGTGCTGAATTGAATTATTCCCTACTTATCACACAAATATTGGATGAACATTCCTCATTTTCAACCCACACTTTTAAATTGATTTCCTTCCACTTCAGCACGATTAAATTTCTAGAATAAAGCAGGCAGATACTTCACACTCTCAAGTGCTGTCACAAGTAGTAAATCTTCTCTAGAATGTAAAAATAACTGCAGTAAGTCCAACTTCTCTATGCTAATATGCAAATGCCACATAGCTGAGGAAGTCTACAGAAAATCACCTGTTCTCAAGACCAGAATTTCACTTACACAGAACAATGCAATGTAATTTTTTAGGCTTTCCACTTAAGGGATATTTAATTGTTGATGAAATGTTGTTAAGCATGTTTAGCGTGCCATGGAAAAGAAAAAGTGCTACGGTAAAGCAAGTATAAAAGGGCATAAACCAAAATAATGTGATTTTCTCCCCAAACAATTTACAATGATCAGTTTTAGGTTTTGTTTCAAGCACAACTGGATGACTGGGGCCCAGAAATTAAGTAAGAGTCTGGTGGACCCTTAGCAACAACAACTGGCAAGCAGCAGCAAGGAAAAAAAGAAGTAGCTTTTGGTAAAGTTGACGAAGGCCTTTGGATCAATACACAGAGGTTTTCCTTAAAGCTTTCTTCATGGTTTGAAGGAGGGACAGCATCAGAAACTGGGAAACAACCAACAAGAAACAACCTGTATGAATGCAACTGCCTGCCTTCTCTGACAATCAAATACTGCTAGAGAATCAGACCTTGTAAGAAAATCAACAGAATCACATTTGGATCTGTTTTTAAGTGCTCGGCATAAACAATTGTAATAATAATTCTCAGTAACAAATCTGATGTAAACAATGCATATGTTTCCTATAATAAAATATACCTGCATTAGATACTGAAAAAGGTCTGTAAATTATAGCTTGTTTTACCAGGCCCTGCCATCTCCCCAATGAGAACTAAAAATTCCCAAATCCAAAGTCAATATATCTTCCTACTATATACCAGAAACTAAAGCAGGAATCATTCCTAACTCTGCTTCAGAGTAGCAGGAAGCACTATAGTTCATTATCTTCACCTTGTTTTTCACAGTCAGCTGCCAGAGGTTACATTTTCACAGTATGTTCATTCTTCTCTTACAGTCAATGTTTGTATGGCCAGAGGAAAGAGTGGCTGCTCTGCTGCACTTTGAAAAGGAGCAGAAGCGCTCCAGACCACAAAGATTATTGGTTATATGGACAGAGGAAAGGGAGAACTAAAGCTAAAACACCACAACCCCAGGGTTGAATACTGTTAAAACTTTTATTAGTTCCACATCCTCCAGAAACTCATTATCTGAAATAACATTTGATATTTCAAAAGAGTCATGGGGAGCATAAAAGTCTCTCTTACTTTCTGTCCTTTTACATTTTCATGAAAAGTCTAAGTGTATTCAGTTTTCTGATTCTAAGAGGTAATTACATGAATTTTAATTGTATCTCTGAATTTAAATTTACAGTTTAAATAAAGGGTAGGGGATAATCTGTGTGTATTTTGTGTATTATGTTTTAATCATACATTTTTAATTTTGTTGTTGTTTGAGGAAGATGGTTCAATTCAGTATTGCCTGTCAATAACTGGGGAAAAAATATTCTTGATTCGTAGAATCTCCAAATAATTCAAGTTGGAAAGAATCTGTCAATCAATCAAGTTGGTCAGATACAATCTACCCTTGATAAATTCTTGATGGCTGTACCAAGCAACTTCTTGTTCTGATGTGCCTGGATATGGTTTTTAGGGGGATTTCCTCCAGAGCATTCATGGTGATTGCAGTGATACTGACTGGCCTGGATGCACTTAACCTTGTCTCTCTTGAAGATGGGTGTGACATTTCCTCTTTTCCAGTCACCAGTAACCTCCATGGAGCACTGTGACCTCTAAAGGTGCCAGCAGCTTCACCAGCTCCCCTGACTGCATCCAGTCTGGCCTCATGGGACAGTCTCTAGTGAGTTTAAGTGCTCCCTAACTCCATTTTCCCATACTTTATATGATGTTTCATTCCCACTGAGGCTCAGGGACTTGGAGGCTAAAGAGTAGATGATGTCAGTTAAGACCAGTAAAGTTAAAATCTGGCTTTGTTTTCTTTTATCTTTATATAGCAATGATATTTTCAACTTCTTATACCATGTCCAGAAGTCCCTCTGACTTACACTGACACTCCCCAGGCACCTTAAATGCTTTACCATTGTTACATTTCCCCCTTAATTTCTCATTCACTACAAATGGCAAAAACAAATTCCCTTCTATCCTATAAAGTGACCCATTAGTTGTTACCTAACACTGCAAGACACGGACAAACATTAGGAGTCAGCTCGTTTGTTTTCTTGAAAACTTGTGTTTTTCAAACCAGTGTGGACTATAAATGTTTTGGTCACATCCTACCATCTGCACTGGCAGCAGCAGCAGTTCACAACCTCTCAGCTGCGTGCATGCTCAGAACCCTCTTGACACATGGCTCTCTGTAAGTACTTTGAAGTATGTCATGCATGCCGAGTTTGAGATTCTCTGAGCTAAATTTTAATAATTTGCTTCACTATGAGCAAAAGAGAGGCCAGAGAAATCCCCGTATCCAATCTGTTAATTTTCTACTCTGTACTCCCAGTGAAGAATGTGTGATTTGCTATGGTTGAGTTTCTTTGTCTAATCTTACAGAAAATCACCAACATCCATCTGTTTATGCCCCACTTTTAAGTGACTTCACTGCTCATTGAACAGTGAGCCGTCTTCTGTGGGATGCAAAGCAGAACATTTTTTATTGCCCAATTTTTTAAATGCCCACAAAGTTCCATGCTGATTCAAGAGACTGCAACAACTTCATTCTTCACTTTAATTATTTGCAGCCACATTTTTGTGAGAGTAATAGTTGTCACTTCAGTTCTGCTCCCCTGATATATATGTATATATTAAAATACATATATAATATATATGTTGTCTTCTATTATCAACTTCTTGAAGTAACAGAAGCACTCAATACACTTCAGATTAATATATGTGGATTTGTGGTTTCAATATTTTTTCTTTCTTTTTTCAATGACTTACTTAGATTTATTTTCAGTAGTTTCACAATTTTTCTAGCAAACTGTGCATTTAATTCCTATAAATTTTCCAGTCAACTTATTGCCACTGGTAAAGCAGAGGTAACATCTGCCACCAAAAGACAGATTCACTGTCCTGAAAATACACACAGATTATCCCCTACCCTTTACTTAAACTGTAAATTTAAAATCAAAGATACAATTTGAAATTTTGTGTCTAAATTGTAACCTACCTAATAAACATTTTGCGATTAATATTCTGAAATGTTCCAAATAAAATATTAAACACATGAAAAACTTTGATTCAGAGAATCAACTATGTATAAAAAACCTAATACGAAGACAAAAGAACATGTAATAATTTAAAATAATTTCAAGCATTCCTTAAAATTACAAGTTATTTGATTATAATACATTTTGTCTGTTAATATCCTCTAATAAAATCTCCCAGATTTAACATGGATCTATTAAAAAAAATCAAATTTGTGTTTTTATTTTTCTACTAAATGAATGTTTGGCAGCTGTCCTAGGGTAACTGGACAAAAAATGCCTTTGTTCTCATTTGTAAAGAAAAGCAATTCCAAAATCTTCTCTGCAACAGGAAACCAACATTTAGTCAGGTTGGTTGGTTTTCTTTTGCAGGAACCACTGAACCCTTTGCACAGGAGAGTATTTCACGTACAGGGACATAAACAAACTTCTTCCTTTTCCCACTGATTCCTAGGGAGTTTGGATTTAATTTTGAACCTGCTTCAAAGCATGACAGCAGTGGAAAACACAGTAACAAACATCACTTAATCATGAAGTTATGTATTTAGGAGCAACAAAAGCATTACTTTTATTTTGCTTCCCAATAAAGGGTGGGATAGTTGATCCTTGCTGCACTGACAGTTTTGATCAAAGATATAAAAGGTGGGGGGGAAGAAGGAAAAAATATTCCTGTTCTTTTCTGCTGGAGAGGATGGCACTGTAACCCACTGCCAAACTGGAAATCTCAGGGGCTGTCTGCAGCTTTCTGCCACATTTCTCCTTTATTTATGCCACCTGCTGCTGTCCTGTTACAGCACAGGCACAGCAGGAAACACGACTGAAAGGAAGAGCCACAAACACACGCCTGGCTGGATTGTGTTTTCCCACAGGAGCAGCAGGGAGTAAAAATGATAGGGATTATATTGCCACTTGCCCTGAGGCAAAATGTTAATAATGGAGGAAACAGCCTTATGCTTTCCTCTCCCAAGGGGCAGAAAAAGGGATCTTTGATCTGGGGAAATTGAGCTTTTTCTGCCCCTAAAGGTGGCTCAGTAGCTTATAAACACATATTACTGCATGGGGTAGTTAAAACAGCAACATGTAATACAAAGATTAGATTTTTCTCTCCGAAATAATGTGCTCCTGCCTTCCAAGGTGGCACCAAACTTTTCAAATTTCAATTTTAAATTTTTCAAGATGGCAATTAATTTTTCAGCTAATCCATAAGGAGGGGGCTTATTCCAGGACAGCTTTTTATTTTAGCAAGTTATTTTTTTTGCCTTGATATTGCAAGATATTCACATTAGATAAGTGCTTAGAATATAAATACTGTGGTCTGTTGTCTGTGATTTTTAATCCACATACATATCCCTATGGAACGTAAGAATAAAATGAATTTTTAGATGACTAAAGTTGATAAGTTTAAGTATAGACACCGAGAAAAGAAAAAGTTTTTTAGGTAGTCTTGATAACTTTCACTATAGAATTTTTTCCATTGTCATTCAATTTTTCACAATTGGCACTGAGATTGCTATGATGAATTTTGAAGGAGATACAAATAAGCACTGTGAGTTCTTTTTCTGGTGCTGAAACCAGAAAACATGCAACAGCAAAGGCACGTTCCTGATATCATCCCAGATCAGGCAAAAATAATTTCCCTATTTCACAACAATAAATCCTTGTCGAAAATTAAAATACTAAAATTTAGGAAAATGAATCACAGATAACAAAGGAATTTCCACACCATCAGAGATTTAGAATGACTGTAGAACACACTATGCTTTGCTGTGCCAAATAACCATTGCTGTCTCCAGCCATTCTGTTGATAGGAAATATTTTAGCACCTCTGCTATCACTTTCTGTACTCAGCAGGCCCTTCTGAAATTACAGACATAAGAGAAGTCCTTAGGATCAATACAGTTTATGGGATTTTTCATTGCCTCTGCATGGCTTTGGGTTCTGGCAACTTCTTTCCTGATACTGAAATTATACTTCCAGTTTAAGAACATGTGCACTAAACTCCCTAGCAGTATTAAATAGAATTATGAATGTTCATTGCTGAGAGAAAAGTTCCTTGACTACATTAATCCCAGCGAGAAATGCTACTGACTTGTGTCCAGCACATCTTAAAGCTGATTAAAGTACAAAAGGTTCATTCTCCCAACCAAGGAATCACAAGGAATCTAAAACAACTTCCACCTCCAAAACTACAGTAAAACATCCTAAATTCCTTATCAGGATTCAAACTCAGCAGAGGAAAAAGAAAGGAAAGAAACCCCCAACAAACCCAGAATACCTTTCCTTTGTTTTTGTTTTTCAATCTGTTTGTTTGTTTTCCAGAGAAAGCAGTAAGAACTGTTCATTAAATTGAATCTAGGCTTGCCAAGACTAAGTCTTGACACCTGAGGATGCTACAGAAGTTTAAATTATGTTCTCAGAGAATGAGGAAACAGAGGCTGGAGAGCTGGCAGTGGCCCACACAAAGTGAGACAATGTTGGTAATTATTCACATGTTTTCCAATAATGCTGATGACTTCAGTCCTTATAAAGGATTAGAAAAACAAAGCAAGTCACAGGCAAAATATCTGCTCTGCTTAGTCTAAAGGAATTAAGCTAAGACAGCCAAATAATGTAGAAAAATAGAAAAAAAAATGTATAAAGTATAAAGAAAATCTCTCAGATACAACATACTGCCCTTGCACCAAAATCACCCATGTTTTCTACTATCTAGAAAAGCTCAGCTGCTGGTGCAGATGCAGACATCTAAAGTCAGGTATGATGAATGTCGCCCTGCTAGATTAGAAAGAAGAACTGGTCACTCAGTTCACCCCCCTGATAAATGACTATTCCAGGATCAGAGATATACAGCACTCAGGAGCCAAATAATTATGGGCTATAGGCTCATGCCTATTGTTTAAGGGGCAGAATAATTTATTGCAATGTCTGCACGTGCTTCTGATCCTAACAGTGAAAAAAACCCAATAAATCTGTTTTCCCTGAAAGTAGCATTGTATTTTTAAATTCCATACCAATACAGGCAGAGCCCACAGTGCTCTCTGTCTCCTACACTCCACACAGCTGGCTCTGCCCTGGGCTGCCACACCACTGAGCCCTCATCCCAAAACAGCCACTCCTGGGCATCTCTGGAGCTGTTCAAGGCCAGGATGGATGGAGCTCTGAGCAACCTGGTCTGGTAAAAGGTGTCTCTGCCTATGGGAACATCTTTATGGTACCTTCCAACCCAAACCATGCTACAATCTTGTGATCTCAGTAATCACACCAGTATAGATGGTTGAAAATTTGCAGCTGTCAAAAATAATTAAAGATCTCACTTTACTCTTTTGCCTTTTCCTGCATTACATGTGCTAGCAGAAAATCTTTCAGCAGCCAAACTTCTTTGCTCATCCTTGAAAACCCACTTAAGTAAATATATGTTCTTAGATGCTCAGTGCTATCCATTATAGAGCTGCAGCACCAGAAAGCTGAGAGGACTCTACTACATTGATCGCAAAATTTTGAATCTGAAATGTATATTTTTTTTCTAATTCCCACAGGGAAAAAAAAAAACCAAAAAAACAACCTGGCAGAACCACTTCTTTCATTTATCCTCCTGTACAAGTCAGAAGAGGAACTGATGATAAAGTGTATTTTAGAACATTAGAAAATGTAGTTGGAAAAGCATTTTTCAGATCTATAGCTCATAATGAAGTGTGCAGAATGATGATAAGGATGAGCTACCCTGAATAAGTACTAATTTCATTCCTCCTTATCTGTCTCTTTTCCATGTCATGGCATCAATTTCAGGTTATGATTACCTAGATAAAACCCTGCCCTTAACACCCTTCAGCATTTCGTGTGTGTTTGTGTGTGTGCAAAGCAATTACAGAGAAGATCATTTGTTCTCTTTTGAGTACAATCTCCATGCCCAAGGCACTGAAATAACAAATAAAAAAAAAAAAGGTTCACAAAATGAAAAATTGCAAGAACTTATGTTGCTGACTTAATTTATTATGAAGGGAAAAAAAAAAAAAAAAAAAAAAAAAACAAACCCAAAAAAACCCCCCTGCGATAGTGGAGAAGAAACAGGAAGAGTTAAGCAGGTGTTGTAAGACATCCTGAGCAAAGGATCATGGTTCTTCCCAGACAGAAATTAACAGCAAAAGGATTGCTCAGTTTGATGAGAAATCAAATAATTTCTAAAACACTGGAAAGCAGAAAAGGAAAAAGAAATTAGCTTGAAAACACAAGCTGTTGTTTGGTTGCTTTTTTTTCTTGCCAAGTGATTCTAATGAAGCAAGCAAAGTGCTAGAAAATTTTGGATTTTCTGGAAGAAAAAGATGTTGCAATGTGGATGTAGAACAATCCTATTCAGGGCATTTGCAGCCACTCCAAATGCCTGCAGAGCAGACTTGCAAGGTGGATGCTGCCAAAGAGGGAAAGTCCTTGTGTTTCTTTCCTTTCCTCTCTAAACCTGGCCACTTGGAGCAGCCTCCTTCCTTGTGTAAGATTCAATTATGAGTACACAGCGAGTTGGATCAGCCTGAAGAGTTAAGAGAAAAACTCTGGGGTGTGACAGGTTCATTTTGAGTCAGCAAATGGCAGGGCTGATCTCGTTTGCTGTGTGGTTGCCAAATTACTGCTCTGGGTGGCTGTGAAGCTGGGACAGGAGCATGTAGCTGATAAGACAGGCCATGGCTTTAGGCAGACACACAGCTGGACTGGAATAAGGGCACTGTGAAGTGCAATTTGAATTTTTCTGACCTACACAGTTCCTGTGCATGAGTCACCATAGGTATCATCCCCAGGGAAGGCATCAACACGAGCCAGGCCAGGGGTTCAACCCCAAAGCTGGATCCTCCTTGTACTGGCTGCACCCGGCCACAGTCGTGACAAATATCTGAAATAAGAGCAAAGGCTCAGAAAATCCTACCCAGGATATTTGTGGAGCTGGGTGGACTCAGATCCAATGTGCAGCTGAAGTACAGAGGGCACAGTTAGGGCTCAAAGGGCAAAGACAAAAAACAAATCAGGAAAGTGGAGGAGAATGTGGCAGAATAACAATTTGCCTGTGGCTGGGAGCCAGAGGAAAAGGAATGCAGAAACAGGGCATGGAGGGTTTATGTCTAAGGAAGGGACAGAGGAGAACTGCTGGAGTGTGCAAAGAAGGATCTGGACCCAAACAACACAACCTGAGATGGAGACAGGCACTGGGACCTCCTGCATGGAGACAGGGCTTGGGAATGAAGAGAGTCTCAGCTGGAAAAGCAGGATGGTGGCAGGTGCTGAAGAGATCCAGTCAGCAGAGCAGGTGGAAAGGGAATAAGGAATGTGCACCTACATGTGCACCTCCTTATCCACAAACGTTAGGATGCCACTCAGAAATCCAAACTATTTTAGTTCCAGCAAATGGATGGAAACCACTGAGCTGCTTATTTTCATTTCAGCAGAATATCCAAGAGAAAGGGGCATGCCCACTGCTGCCCATTACTCCCAGAGGAGGTGGAGGGAGGACAGAGCAGAGCTGAGACAAAGGGGACAGCAGGTCTTGGTGACATCAGTGAACTGAACAGCCAGATGGGCATTTTGCTCTCCTGAATTTGCTTTCCACCAGAATCAGCTTCCTCCAAGGTTTACATGGAAATCAGTGAGGAATAAACTTAAAATAGCAACAGCACTATTGTCTGGTGAAATGCGACCTAATAGGATCAATTGAAAATATATATGTATCCTGCTTATATTTTTGATTACAACAAGAACAATTGACTATTAGTGGCAATATAATCTGTCAAAGCTTGCCTTCTGTATATCTGTAAGTGTAGATAATGAGCCTCAGAGGGTCTTTTTGCTTGATGTAAATTAAACTCCAATTAACTAGACATCTTTATTGTCTATAAAAGTTTTCTCCCATATATTGATATAAATTTAAATTCAATAATAAATATGCCTGATGCATTATTAATAGGATCCTGCATTGTGAAAAAAATGCACATAATTAAAGATTACAGATTCAGTAAGCAGGAGAAAAAATATTTATATAAAATATAGCTAGATTTTTTTCTTGTTCTCAGATGAAATCAAATGCCACAACCAGCCAGAAAAAAACAAAAACAACAAAACAAACAACAACTTGTTACAAGTTATGCTCTTCAATAGGAAAGCCAACATAAATGGAATGTTTCTCACTGATTTTACACTCTCTGAAATATCATTAAGCAAACTGTGACTGCCAAAGTAATAAACCTAAGTATCCAGAACACTCTGTACACATAACATTTCAGTTACACAAACCTAACAGCACATCCAAGGGCTTTATTGGTCTCCTCTGTACATATTAAAGGGGAAGATTTGCTGTACCCCATATATTCACTCCCCATGAAACTGTAAATGAGAGTTGCAATTATCCAGTAATGCAATGTGCAAAACCTGACTCATAAATGCATTATACACAAATCCACATCAACACATTCCCAAACATGGTCAGAAAGGAACAGGAAAAGATCTCCAGGCTGTGAGAACCATTGAAATCCAGCAGTATCTTCAGACACCAAAAGAATCCAGTGAGCCACAGGGATACTCTGCTCTACAGGGAAGCTCTGTCCCCTTGGGCTGGGTCTGGCACAACCCGTGGAGCAGCAGGTATTTCGAGTCACAGTGTGCAGTGAATGTAAGTCCTTCCTCCAGCTATAAAACTTGCCCAGAATTAGTGCACTGGGGCTGTGAGCACCAGGTTTACAACACAGGACTGATCTCAAGCCTACTGAAGGCAAAGGGAGCCCTGCACTGATCTTCTATTAGCTTAGGCTTAGTCCTCTAAGGCAATTCATTGACTAAACAAGCCAGACAAAAGCAGCAGGGAACATGAAAATGCAGTAGATGTTGACTTCAAATAGAAGATTTTGGGTTTAGTATAGGTCTTAGATGCAATAGAATGCTTAAAACAGACATCTTAATTTTTTTTAGAAAACAATTTTCTCACTCTTACTCATTTAAAAGATCAGTTGTGATGATACTATAGCTGTACTGAGCCCTGTGACTGCTTTGTTGTTTGCAGGAGTTAATGTAAATGCTGAAGGAAACCAAGCAAAAGGAAAGTATATTTACAATTGGCTTTTTCTTCCCCCCCCCCCCCCACAAATCAATGAGACTTATTTTAAAATTCGTGCAGTACAGGCTCTGTGTTGATGCTTTGTTATGGATGCAAATTTTGCCATCACAAGCCTGTGGCTTACAAAAATGCAGAGAAACCTGGTGATATTAAAAATGTGTTCAAAAGAGATTTTCTTTCCCTCTGATTCGAGTCTTGATTAAAAATTATCAGTTTCATGGCATGTTGATTCCCACTCATTTGTTAAACAGACAAATCCTTATCGGTATATATGTATTCTTAAAGGGTGTTATGAAGAAAAAAAAAATTCTGTGACCTGTCTCTTGCTACAGAATGTTCTGGCCAATATGTCCAGCTCTGAGCTCCAGGGCAATTGGCTTCAGTCTCCTTTCTGCAGCCAAATGACCTTGTCCTCTCGAATACAACATCTCCAAAGTGTTTCATAAACATCTTGTAATTATCTCAATAATGGGATTTGCTCCTTGTAACAGATAGATGTTTTCTTGTCAATAATCAGCTCAGGAGTGTGCCTGCACATTCCTGATCTTTTCAGCTGCTCAGAGGTAAACACACAGATGGGAAGAAAGAACAGGCTGCTGTAATAATTAGCCTTGAAAATTCTGAGCAGGGAAAATGCACCAGCAGCATGTACTGAAAGTATAAACCCACAGGTTTCAGAGAAAGTTCAGCTCCTTCTGGTGCTCTTGAAAACTGTGTCAAGCATCAAGCTGTACCTCTGAAAATCTGGCTACTCAGGAACTGCTTCCTGAAGATTTTTGGAAAGATATATATGCATATCAAAGCAACTTTAAAAATTGGACTGGTGTGCTTTTGGCAATCTTGCTCCAATCCCAATTTCTACACCCCAGCAATTGTATAAAATCCATATGCCAACTGCCTGCTTCGTACAGATTTGCTGCTTTTCTTTCTGCACGTTATAGACAAAAACATCTCATGATGATGTGTGCTGTGAAATAGCAAAACCAGCAACAACATTTCCAGAAATTATTTTATTTTGAAAAATTGAAATTCTGAGTATTATGGGATATTTAATTCAAAGCAACTGATTACCTTCTAAAATGGAACCACCTGCTAACTTGTATTTGGATTTTTACAGTTCACCACTGCTGTAGAAATTTTTACATCCACAAGGCACTGAAAGGGAAGAATGTGCATTTGTGTATACATGAAATAACAACGGGATTTGCTGCTGTTCTATATCAAAATACACAATGATATGTCCCAAAAGTGCAAAAAGCAAATGCTTTATGTCTTGGATGAATTACAAATAGATGTGAATTTCTAGACTGAATTTGGACTGAAACTGGAATCGAAGGAATTCCTCATTAATGTCACAGTGTAAACTTATCAGTCAGTCCTTGTTCTCTGAGAGCTGCTGCAAACATTTATTTAGAGCCTCCAACCCTTTCCAGGGGATATGTGACCCCACACTGGCTGTTGTTTAAATGCATCCTGTTCACTCCAGCCCAACATTTGTGACAAGTCACTGAGCTGCTGGGAAACTCCACTTCGCATCCTTTTCCTGACAAGACCTGCCCTTCACAAGACTTCAACCTTGATTCCCCAAACACAACTGCTTCTTCCATAGCTTAGACAACTTTTAATCTATTTGATATATGCCACAGTGAAATGCACTGCTCTAGTTACTCCATCAAAATTTTGCGCAGTGTTCAAGGCAACACAGAAGACCACAGTAAAGACATGATAAAAATTAATGAGGTAAGGAACACTCAGGGGTGAGAGATCTTAGAGATTTAATTTCTTTCTATTTCATAACCGAGTCACAGTCAGTGGATACTGGACATGAAGTGAATATAAAAAGTGAAATGCCTTCTTTCCAAAAATCATGTGGCAGGTAGATGATGCTTGGTGATGTAAGAGCCAAAATAACTACATTAGTCACACTTTTAGAGAATAATATCATTATATCAAGAATATTCAGAAAAATTTGTAAGAAAAATGCTGAGATATATAATTTCATGTTCACAAAGCTCACAGCAATATACTTATTAGATATACAGATAGTAGCTACTCTCTGCCTGATGAGACCACATCTGTGGAGAACCTTAACTTCCCTCTGAAATGTTTGGTATTGGCTTTATCAAAGAAAGGAGGCTGGAGTGGCTGAAGCTGTCTGAGTCAGGAGGGCAATGCCTATTTTCCTATTAAGTGAAATGCTGTGACCCAGCTACTAAGAAAAGACATGCACAGTAATATAAAAATCAAGTAAGGAAAGTATTACTATAGATAAAGACTGCTTTTCACTAAAATGGTTTTTAAAAAAATGAACGTGTAATAAAGATTTAGTTTCTCACAAAGAGAGAAAAAAAAAAAAAAAAAAAGTGCTAAAAACTGTCACAAGTATGTTTCCATAACAGCCAAAACAGTCATCCATTAGAAAAAAAATGGAAGAAATTTAAGGCTTAGGTTTCTTCCTGCAAACAAATTCACTATTTTTTCCTTAAGAGACACTTCCAAGTATTAGGTTTTTATTTAACGACAGCTTTTCATTAGTCACTTGTAGTCTGAAAAAACACTAATAGTAGCATTTACTGGATAAATAACTCTTTCTCTCTCTCTTAAAATTCTCAGTATTGATTTTCACAGTTTCAGCTTTAGGTTGATTAAGTCCTTGTTGATTAAAGTTCCTCTTTGTTCCATCTGACTATTTTTTAAAGGTGGACCGTTTTTTAAATGTTTCTAAAAACCTTTTTTACCTAATTGGTGGGTAGGCACTGAACTTACCACAAGCAGACACACAAATCTTGTTTTTTTCAGAAAACTACTGAGAATTTTAGGAGACACTTTAGAAGATGTTATGGTTTAGGTATTAGAGAAGTCTCCCTAAACTAAATGTCACAGCTGAATATCAAGAGAGGGGACCACCCATTAGAGGCCTTGGAAGAGACAAGAAATTTTCACCTCTTCTGAGAATCCTGAGGTTTAAATGGATCCTTCACACGTGGTGAAATTTGCCACTGATCTCTGCACTCAGGAGCAATGACCTCTTCATAAAACACAGTGATCACTTAGGGATTTATCAACTTCCTGATAGAACATGAAAAGGAGTCTTTTAAATCAAGTTAAGAAAGACCATAAACAATCAAAATATGTTTCTGCTTAATAAGATAAACCCTCTTCTCCTTCAGTCCTCACAGTAACATACACTGCTTTCTTTTAATTTCAAATTCTATGCAGAACAGCCTCAAAGAGTGCGCCAGAAATCAGGTGTCCTGGGTTGCAGTGTAGGATGTGCACAAAGTATTTATTCTATCACCATCTTCATGAACTGTTAAACCAGGTGGGGCAGTGTTTTCCCAAGCCCCTGCCTTTGGGGTGTCTTCTGCTAAAGGCCCATCAACTCTTGGCCCAGGACTCACAGGTAACTCCCTCCAGGGGTTATCTCTGTTTAATGGGCCATCAAGGACCCACTTCACACTCCTCATCCTATTGTGAGATGCTCCGCCCAGGGGGAGGAGCCAAGCATTCCCACCTGGATATAAGCTGGGATTTGGGACAGTACAAGGAGCCCTTACCCACTGGATTCTCAGAGGAGCAGAGCTACCAGACCTTTCTACAGGATCACTGCTTCAGGAAGATCATCTCATCTGGACTGCTTCCACCACCCTGCTCAGGTTGTGTTCTGACTCTGTCAGTGATCCTTTGTGTTATTGCATTTATTTTATTTTATTTTTACCTTTTTACCTTTCTTCTTATTAAATTGTATCTCTAACTTGGAGCCTCTCACTCATTTTGCTTTCAAACCACGACATCAGGATTGCCCCTGATATTTCTTTCATAACAATCTCATTTAGAAACAGCCTTTAAAATGCAGATAGACACATTTTTATTATATTTTAGCTGAATTCCAGTTTCCAAGGCCATCAGAACAGAAAATAAATGACATGCAGGCATCACACATTTACTGCAGCAGGGGCGAAGAGGAACTCTGAACACTCATGAGTCGCTTAATTTATTATCTGCACATAAAAAGTGAAGTTTAATCCTTGCTATGCAACTAGAAAAGGAGTGATGGATGTAATGGATATAATCTGCTTAACATCAACAATATTAGAGCACTAAAAACCTCTCAGGAATCTTCAGCACAAAACAAACATGCTGCTACTAATATGGAATGCTTCAGTCACATAAATTACAACAAGCAATAAAATGGTTTACAATCTGAGTACAAGATCATCTACCTTTAATCAAAGAGTTATTCTTAGTCTGCAGGTTATACATGAGCTTTGTAATTTTCACTTACTTAATTTTTGACTGTGAGGCTTTTTATTTTAAAATATGATGAAATTCAAAGAACACCACACATTTTAGGCTGATGGAAAGTGATATAGCTGAAAGAAAAATCTGTGAGAAAAAATAATGTATGCAAGAGTATAGAACTGTTGATGTTATTCTAATAATACTATAATGCAGATGTTACAAACTAAGCTTTAATATATTCACATCTCTGAATATCAGTCTCAAAATATTGATCAAAGCCATAAAGAATCTTGACAGGATTATCTAATGGTATGAAAAATCTGCTAAAATGTATGAATGTAGCGGCTCAGAACAACCTGATTAGAAACAACTCAATTCAAATTGTTTTTTTAATACTACAGATTAATGGATTTCAAAAAGTTTGCTACATACTCTTAAAAAAATACTGTACATTATCCCT
>NC_139763.1:105293651-105352113 GCF_965231275.1 Zosterops lateralis | reverse complement strand
CTCTGAAATTTAAAAAAACCTAAATTTCAGTTCTAGGCTTTTGGCTTAGGTTTAACCTTAATTTGCAAAGAGTTGTGAATAGAATGTCTTGTCACACCCCCTTCCCAAGCTGCACAAATTTTCCCTTCCTTAGGCCAGCCACACGAAATCATTTCCATGAAAATAAACAGCTCACTTAAAAATGTCAACTGTGAAAATAAAACACCCCTTTATTGTTCTGGCATTTCAGTATAGACATTAAATTAATTTTTAAATGGTAGTAAAGCACAAAACAAGAAATAAGTGCTTTGATTTGGACCTTTCTCCCACTAGACTCCAACACAAGTGAGTTTCAGATAAAGAATGTAATGTTTAGGTTGATGAAACCTATAAAGGCAAAAATCAGTACCAATCCTCAGGTAGAACTGGTTTTCTTTACATAAATATTTCCAGTCTCCAAGCACTTTAATAATATTTTTATTTCTCACCCTGCATTGCACTCCCTTAATTTCCTATAATAAGCTTTTAAATCTGAATAACAATATATATTGTATATTTTTCTATTTTTATAATATATATAATATATATATTATATTTTATATATTTTTATAATCTATATAATATATATATATTTCCTATAATAACCTGTTTAAATCTGTATGAGTTTGTCTTTGGGACAGGACCCTGCTCATACTGTGATGGTCACATAATACATTACAACTAATTTTACCCCAAAATTCTCACAAATCACCCAGGAAAATCTTGGAAAACAGTAGAACATACTTTTTTTATATAAGTTTTTTTGGAAATAATCCTAGGTAATTTTCTTTCTGGTTAGGAAGTTTAAGATGGAAATCACTGCAGATCTAAAACAAATCTAACTCTGTAAATGTAGTTGTCACCTACAGAGTTTCTAATAGACTATAAAAAGACCTGTCTACCCATCAGCAAATTAAATACTCCCTGAAATTGCATAGCAAATTGATAAGAATATTATTAAAATATTAAGAGAAAAGAAGAAAATCCTGTGGAACATATTCATGTGGTCCAACTACTGCCTACAGCAGGAAGCTAGGCTTGACTGGGGGATGTTCTTTGCTCTGTAAAACTGAGCAAAAATGTAGTTAACTTAACAATAAATTAATCACACGTGCTTTTAAATGTTGAAATGAAATAAAGACATTTACCTTGATTTTTTTTCTATTTTTTCCTTAGGATTATATTTGCGTGGAATCTTGATAAAAAGAAAATCCACATTCTCCTTCCTTCCTTCTTAATTTTTCTAACTTCTAATTAATTCTGCACATTCTCTGAGGTGTACTTCCACCTTCCAGAAAAGCCATTTCCCATGATCTGTATCAATGGTTAATTTGCTGCTTCTTCTAGAGGCTCCTCAGAGGAATCCAATGAAAGGGTTTCCTTTGAAAAGCCTCCCCCGCTGCTGTGTCAGTTATTGGCGCATGTGGCTCTCCTGAGCAATTGGCTCAGCAGCAATCAACAGCAAACACTGGGACAAAATGCCCTGGATGGTACAGGGCAGATATTGGGAATGAGATTGGGAAATGGTGGGCCCAGCTGACTCCTCTGAACCTGGGCAGGTGACACACCTAAGTGATGCCTTAGATTTTATCTTTCATGTTTTTCAGATTCTGTGCTGCCCAGGGGTGCAGTTCTGAGCCTCACATTCAGTGACAGTCAGGTCTCTTCACAGAGCAGGGAGACAAAACAAATCCTTTTCCTGATGAAGATCAAGGACAACTTTCAGGCCCAAAAGCACAAACAAGGGTGGCTGAAGGGAGGAACAAGAAGGATGGGACCTCACAACATGAAGCTGTAACTGGACAATTAAACCCCAATATGCAAATGGACCAAAACTTGTGAAAATGTAACATCTTGTGACCATTTGTCCATTTTATGACCATTCTTAGTCCACTTTGGGTGTAGCCCTGGTCAGGCCCTGTCCTGCCCAAGGTGTATCCTGGAGGTCTTTCAATAAATACCCACTTTATTCTCTAGCTCTGTGCAGTCTCTGTTTTGGGTCAGCCTTCCCAAGGCATCATAAGGAATGGGTGTAGAAAGCTTCATCTCCTGTCCTCTTGTGTTCTGGGCATGTGTGTGTAGGTGTATTTAAACAGGGAAGAGCAGAGAGCTTGCCAGGAACACGATGAGCCTGAGCTGCTTCAGGCACAGGGGAAGCCACATTTTATGCACTCAGGGTCAGGAGCTGGTCCTGCAAGGGTTTGTTTTGCCTGTATTGCATTATATGTGGGCATCTCCTCCTGCATCTTTTTAAACAATTTTCTCTTGTCTACTCCTTCCTCCCACCTTGGCCTGACCCCTTTGGGATCAACAGGTTTGCTCTGGGACTGGGCTTGGCAGGGTCTGTGCTGCACCGAAAAAGACAGCAGGACCATAAACCAGTGAAGTCTGTAGTAAAGCATACTGAGGTTTTACATTTGACCTGCTGTTCTTGTGCCACTTTGTCATTGTATCTTTTTAATTAATAGGAAATTTTGGTGCCTAAAAAAAAAGTTCCTTTCTAATTGAATGCAAATGCTCAGCTCTCTTGGCAATAGCTTTCTGCCTATCCCCCTGAAGACTGGTTAATTATCTGATTTAACACCAATTCCTATGATGGCAGCTGACAGGAACGTGTGCTGGATATCTGAGACTGGTCGAGAGTTCTGAAATTGTCCAGCACCTCAAAACGTGATCTGACTTGTTTGGTGATGAAGAATGACTGAAGGTTGTTACAACTTGTGTAAGGTACAGACAAGCCTGCATTTAATGTTGTACTGTATGGTTTGTAAGTGTAACAGCTCTGAAGTTATACATTAATACCATGAAATTGAAGTGGTTTTTGCATATTACATTAATTCCAGTTAATAGGGAATTAGTGCCACCTAATGTAAAAATGTAACCAAGTGTCTCTGATGCTATAAGGGAAGGCTTTCTCATTCTTTCTTTCCTATTTGCAATAAATATTAGTGAAATAAAAATTACCATGGATTATGGAGCTGTTAAGTATTATATATTCCTGTGCTATTAAATGTCATCTATTACCATTACATAAACTTTACGTTTGATTAGCAACAAATATTCTGCTTTATTCTGAGAAATTGGCCATTTCGTAATGCTCTAAAGGATTAATTGTGGTAATGAAATATTTCCCTGTCACAGTCTTGTGTAAACTGTAATTATTTTGGCCCCAGTTCTGCAAAGGCGTAGGCAAGTCCTTAATTGCACTCAGGTGAGGAGAATTAAGTGCATGCATAAATATTAATGTGGGTAGCAACAAGGTCCTATGTGTAGCTTTTTCTCCTTTTATCAGGTGTATAAACCTGAATTCCAGGGACGACCTAGTCTCTCTGGCTGTTTTATAGGGGAAAAATAACACTTTAATAAAAACTAGTGAGAGTAAAGATAAATACAGTGAAGCTCTGGTTCCCCAATAATTAATTACCTTTCACTTATCTGTTTTATTCTGTCAGTTTTGAAGTAAGAGTGTATGAGCCCATGACACCTTGAAAAGAGTCAGGATGAAGTAGAAGTAAATATTACTGGAGCTTTTGAGAATATTTTGGTCATGATGCTATAACCACTTCCAGGTGGGGAAAAAAGGCAGTACCTTGGTTTTGTTGTATGATCTCAGTGTGGCATAAATGAGGTGTGAGGGGAAAGGTGCCCAATCTCAGCTATTCTGCTTTATTCTTTAATTTTGGTGAGTGTCTGGCTGAACTTGATCATGAAACTCCAAGAGAATGAGGGCCAAAACCTCCAGCGTCTCTAATGCAAATTTTGTGAAATCTGTCATTTGGTTACATTAAAATTTATAATGCTTTATAATATTTTTCTTAAAACAAAACCTGAAATTTATAAAAATTATAGAATCAACAAACTCTTAACCCCCCTCCCCCCACTCCACAGTCTGGCTTAATGAGCTTTACTTTGAACATTAGAAAGACAACTGCTATTTTGAGACATCAACAATGGCTATTGTGAGGGATTTTACAATAAATTTTAGCCCAACTCGAATTTTTAACAAAAATACAATACTTAGGAAGAAACATATCTAGGTAAGCTGCTTTGACTAGTACAGTATGAAGTGACTAGTGAAAAAAATATTTTAATAAATAAACTGTATACATTTCCTTTCCCACAAAAGTAATTTTAAAAATGCACTATTTTTCAGGGATAGACATAATAGAAGATTCAAAATCTAATTGTAAAAGTAACCATTTGTGTCATGAACTCATTTATTTTTTTCACAGTTCCAATTTCACTCACGTTTTTGTTACCACAACGTAAATGATGAACATGTTTTTAGCTGCCATTTTATCAGGTTATATATAAAGCTCTCAGGATTGCTGCTCATTCTGGTGCACAGAAGATGCTTTTTGGAACAAATTACACAGCGTGGCTTTTGAGATGGTTGCTTGAGCCTAATTGTCAGGAGTTTGCCTGTTTAAGAGGGCCTTTGATTGATATGGAAAGCTGAGGTGCTGCTGCTGAGTTGAGCTGGTCTGCAATGTCAGAATTATCTTCCATGGGCTAAAGGGTGACCTGCTGCTCCTGAAAACTTGTCATTTCCTCTCTTTGGAACACGTGAGGGGAGAGCTGCAGTGCCCACCCTGCATTACCCCTCCTTTTGATCAGATGGCCTGGATAGCATGAGCTGCAAACCTAGGAAAGTGATCATAAACCCAGGGACTTCAACACCCCAAAGGCTGCCCAAAACTGGTGGAGAAACAGGAATGTGACCATCAGCTTGAATAAAGAGTAACTGGGGATTGAAAAGAAACTTTGGAAAGAATCTGGAGCCGACTTGAGAAGGAGCCTCAAATCAACATGGAGTGTCTCTGGGGACCAGGTATCTGGGGAGGGCTTTGGGGTTTGTGTGCCCTGGAGGTGGCATGGGAAGGTGTGGAGCATCTGGACGTGCTTATTAACACTTTACAAGTGTCCAGTGCTGTGCTGGGTCTTTTCTACTGCTGGTATAGAGCCTGAATATCCAGATCAAAGATTTCCAGCTATTTATGAGCTCTTAATAAGTCAATAAAACTTGTGATCTTGATTTGATTTAAACTGCCTGAACTGAGGAGATTTTCCCAGTAACCATTGTGTATTTCAGTGGGATGTTCTGGGCTTTCGTAACTTCTGATCCCATGTACAAGAAATTTCTTTTTCTTTCTCATAACTTTGCCTTCTTCTCATGTCCCAAAGTTCTGTGTTTGTTAAAGACGTTATAAAATTAGATTCTGGATTCTAGTGGAGCCAGGAAGCCAGGAAAGTTTTCTTTTTTTTCTTCTTCTTTTTTTTTTTTTTTTTTTTTTTTTTTTTTTTTTTTTTAATGCCATCATTTTGTGAGCAAATACACCAAGATGGAATGATAAAATAGCCTTTGTACTAAGATCAGTTATAGGATTATACATACAATTTATGTACAATAAAAACCCTTATAAAACATGCTGAATAGTGGAATGTGGAAGATAAACAAAAAAAATCCACCCATAAAAGCGCAGGAGTGCAGATTTCTGTGTGATCCTGTCT
The DNA here is from genome assembly GCF_965231275.1 of Zosterops lateralis. Lineage (NCBI taxonomy): Eukaryota > Metazoa > Chordata > Aves > Passeriformes > Zosteropidae > Zosterops > Zosterops lateralis. The sequence goes on along the minus strand of NC_139763.1, from coordinate 105,346,584 downwards.
CCTTCTCTGAGTACATTTAAACTCAATTAGCACACTGAGGTATATTCCAGAGCCTTTAGTCCAACTGTGCCTTCTAAGGTGGAAAAAACAGTGCAAACCCCCCTTTCTGTTGGGACCTATTTTTAAGTCTCTGGGTGCATTTTAGAGATCGGTGAGAGGTGCAGAAAGCCACTGCAGTTCTGCTTGCCTGTGACTTCGTGCTGCAGCAAGGGTAGCAAATGCCTTTGTCCAAGTGGGCTGCTTTGTCTGCTTTCTGAGCCATTTCTTTGAACTGCCTCCCATTAAAGAGAAAATACCATTTTGCTGCTTCAGATTTGCTGGGGGATTCATGTTAAACTGCAAAGAAGTTCCCCTACATGCTCCTGTGATCAAGCTGTGTACAATGAGTGGAACAGGTCTGTGCATGCAGTGGCAGTGCCAGCTTATTGCATCTCTCAGGTTCCAATTACGCTTTCAGGAGTGCTGCCTGCTATTATGAAGGCAAATTTGCCCATAGATGCATTTTACCCAGTATGATCCACTTCTCCTACATGGTGAGCTCTATTGAGATTTCCCAAGCCTGCCTTTTCCTAAGACTTTTTCCAGGATTTTATGCTTTTGAAGAAATATCTCAATAATGTGCTACAGGATGCAGGAATATTCTCCATTATTCCTGCTTTGTAATCAAGTTTCTGCATTTCTTCCACTTTCAAAATCCATATTTGTGGACAACCACGGGAACCATGTGTTTAAAAGAGAGGGAGGATTTTCATGTTGTTTATGCATCCTGTGATTTGAAGGCATGTTACCTTTGCAGGAGAAAAGACCAGAACCTTTTCCTATACATTGGGCCATGAGAAAAGTATCTTTCAGGTAGACAAATGCCAATACTTCAAGACTCAAGAAAAGAAAGGATTTCTCTATCATGTTTAGAACATTGTGCAAAGCATCCTGCTTTGAAGAAATGTGATTGAGAGATGCTTGGTCCACCCTTATCTACTCCTGGTTGGTGTGTCCTGGTGAAAATTGACCAACTGAGCAGTCTTCAAGAGGTAGAACAGGAAATGTATTTTCTCTGCTTTCAGTTCCTGAAGGCAAGGTTGCAGTGATAAGGGGAAAATAATGAAAGCATACTAAAAAGTAAGAGGAGCTGGCATATAAAGCTTGGGCTACAAGTACAAATAATATTGCTCACACATTTGCATTTCACAATTCCCATGAAGAAACACGTGGTATTTCTTCATGCCATGGAATAATGCAGTAAACTTCCTTCTACTGTTGATTTTTATTTCAAAAGAGCCCGTGGGAAGGTGTTTTTATGTTTTCTGACAGCAGTAAAATTGAGTCAAATGTTTGATTCCAATATGGAATTCCTGCTGTCTATTAAGAATTAAGTAGAGAGCTGATTGTAGCACATTTATTTGTTAGAGTGAGATTTAAAAAGACATACCTCACAGTGTGATTCATTTATCTTAAATTAATTCTTTTTCCTCCACAGTGTAATCTTTTCAGGGAGAAATCTAACACAGTTTGAATGCACATTCTACTGTAGGGAAATAAAACATATAGGGGAACCAATGTAGTCATATCACATTTCCATCATTTTTCACCTGTTAACCTCAAATTTGTTGCAGTCCAGATCTGCTACAAATGCTGCCATTCCTAAACTCTGTCATTCTTTCTGGGACTGTGCTTTGCGTGTTGAAGGCAGAATAAATTCTTTGCTGGAAACTATCTGAATTTATATTTTGTGACCATGTCATACCAGAGCCAGCCAATGTTCTTGTACTCTTGAGAGCACAAAAGGGGTTGAGAACTTCATCACAGATTTGCAGGCTAAGCCTAAATGTTTTCCAGGTGATGTACTAAAGGTATGAGAACTGCAGGATGAAACAAAGGTGGGGTTTGGAGGCAGCCTGAAGAGAGGTATTGATGTATCCTGGGGAGCCAAATTAGAATTTGTGGCCTTAGGACCACACAGCTCAGGAGGAGCCTTACCAGAGGAGGTTTGCTCTTGGAGGAAATTTTTTCTTTTATTGCTCTGGGTATCGAATACTAAACTATCTGCACCAAACAGCAGCAAGAGTGCTGAAAAAAGTGCTGGATATAAGAGACTATTAGGCTGGCATTTTGTGGAAAATCTGGCTTCTGACCTGTGGGAGGCAATGAAGATCTAAGACAGGTGAGTTAAAATCTAATCCTGTCCTTATTATAAGCAAAGGGTTTCGACTTCATGACTTAATAGTGATTTGGAGAATACATGGGATTAAAACTTGGAGTTCTCCAGTTCAAATTGACCTTGGCATCTTGATAACTGCAAATCAGATACTCTTTGACCTTTTATTTTTTTCATTTTTGGAAAGAGCTGTAGCTTAAGAGGCCACAACATATAATTTTCAGAGCAGTTTTGGCCTTTGCAGAGCTTGCATCCACATGCTTCAAGAAAAGGGAGAAAAAGTGTGGAAAATGTGGTGTGCCTATTGGAGCCCTGCTGAACAGACTCACCTGAAAAACGCGTTCTTTACAACAGAGAATAATGGAAAACTGAAATGTCAAAATGCCTTGACAGCAATTACACCCTCTGCTTTATTCAAAGCACTTGAAAAAGCAGGCAAAAGGGAGGAAAGAGAGGAAAACAGTGTAAATTATGGATTTTTTTTCTTGGAAATCTCTGACCAGTCTGATGTTCTTGTTGGACAATGGTGGCCTACGAAGCAGCCATAGCTGAGGTCCCACAGCACTATGACCTACAGCCATTAACAGAGCTGGAAGAATTATTCTCATGTTACTGGTAAATTGTTCTCAGATTACTGCACTGGAGGCCCAGCTGTGGTTTTATAATGTGCAATTACCCTGTGTTACATGAGGCTGGTGCTTCCAGGAAACAGGAGCATTGATGGAGTGTCTGTGCTCTGGGAGCAGCAAAGTTTTATCCCTCTATTGAATGATGGAATATCTATTTTATATTGAATCCATCAACCTGGGATGACATGAGGCTGAGGAGCTTCACCATCACTCTACCAGTCCTGACCTTCACTACAGACTTACACTTTGGCTCCATCAGCAGAAAAGTCTGCATTGAGGAGTATTTTTGTCAGGTCAGAACTGAAGGCTGAAATCTTTTTGGCAGATTTGCCATTTTTTTTGGTGTTGAAGTGAGCTTCCAAGCAGCTCCTGTCCTTCCTGCTATGAACTTGTGCTTGTTGGAGAAGCCTTCTTGTAGTCTTGGCCTGGCAAATGTGGTATGATCAATTGTCCTTCATGCAGGTAAAGTTCAGCCCACAAATTTAGAGTTTATTCTGTTTTCCTCTGTATCCTTTAACACACTAAACTGCTTTCTGCAGAGAACACAAACCACCATCAGTTCAGCATGACAAACCAATAGAAGCACTAAGAAAATATATATTATATGACTTAGTCTGCTATTTATTTCAATATTTTTGGGACATTTACCTGCTAATAAATGATAGACAGTTCTCATAGATTTCACTCTATCACCCTATTCTGTACAGCTGAATGAAACCCTGTTGGCCCATATTATAAAGATTATTTTTATGTCAAGAGCTTCTTTTCCTTGACCACTGTTTAATGTTGCTCTGTAATAGCAGTAATAACCACTTGCTCCAGCAGTTTTCCATGAATTTTTGCAAAGTCATTGATGTGAAATTTGACTGGTATTAAACTGCTTTTATCCCCCATGTAATTGCTGCAGGCAGGCACCCTTCCCTTCTGCCTCCTAAATTTTAATCAGTGTTGCACCACATGTAATTAAATACATGCAGAAGGCACGTATTTTAGAGTTCTGAGCCTTGATTACTTAATTTTAAAATGTTTTATGGTGGAATAAAAAGTTTACAATACTCCAGCCTACAAAAATGTAATCTTGTTGTAAAATATCACTCTAATTGAATTTGCAGCTCACAGTGACTTTGGAGGTACTCTCAGAATGACACTGGTGACAATGTGCAGCCAAGGTGAAAGTGGCACAGATATTATATATATAAAATGTATAATGTGTAATATATAATGTATAATATATATTTTATATTTATATATATATAACCCTCCTGGCACTTCCTGCATGGCCACTCCTTTAACACATATTTGTAACATGTTTTACTCTGTTTGTCCTTGATATTGCCACTAGAACAGTATTTTGTTTTCTTCCTCTAACTCCTCCTGAGACACACTTGGGAGTATGAATTTTCTTCCAAGCCTGACATGAAGGAAAAATAACAAAAATAAATACCTCTCACCTACTCATCATGTTACTCATCTTTGATTTAAAGAGTGCTCAAAGCAAGTAGGAGCTTTCTTGATGCTTGGCAGGTGTGTGAGCATTCAGAGCACACAGAAGGAAGATATAACTTAATTTAAAAGATCATTTGCCTCGGAGTGTTGGGACAAACAGACCCATGAGGAATTTTCTCTGTGTTGAAAGAGAAAAGGCTATGGGGCAGCAGCAGTTTTGGGAGTTTTAATGTTTCCTGATTGTTTTTCCATTGACCTGAAGTGAATGGATTCCTTTCCTGGTCTTTGCTGTTCTGTGTCAAGGAAAGAAGAATAAGAAAATGTTTTGGGGTGAGTTTTTTTGCATTTTAAATTTCAAAAATTCATCTTTGGGTCATTTTGAAGCCCAACTTTAAACAGCTTTGCTGCACTGGCTGCTGGACACAACCAAGATGCTGCTTTAGATCTAGGTCCTCTCACAGACCTATGCCATGGCCATTCTCAGGTTTTTCATACTATCAGCAAAGCTTTGGCAAATTTCTTCTCCCCTAGTTTGCTTTCTTAGGGAGTGACCGCTCTGTCGGGGTTTTTAAAAGTATCTCTGTAGCCTTTCTGTGTTTCAGGGTTGCTTTCAGGGACTCATCTTGTTGGCGAGTGATAGAGGGACTAAAGGATGCTTTGAAACTTTCAGGGGTTTTGTTAGCAAGTTTATGTCACTACAAAAGAGTGGTTTGGATGAACTTTTTTAATTGATAAAGTCCGAAGTTCTAATTAGGCCATCCAATAAAGTGGCTTGAGGTAAACAGCAAAAGCACTTTCAGACTCCCCCATTCCAGTGAGAAGAATGGATTGTTGGCACTTCTGAGACATCAGACCATTCAATTTGGTTTTCTACAGGTAAAAAGTGCTAGTAGAAAGGAGACAAAAGACTCTTCTCTGGGATCGTGGGAGGCAGAACAAAAGTAAATGGTAAGAAGGGAGATTCAGGCATACAAAAGAAAGAACAAAATGCTTTCCAGTGGTAAAAATAATGAAAAAACCAGAATAGCTTGCCTAGGGAAAATGTAGAGTCTCCTCCCTTTGAGATATTTAAGAGCAAAACATCATCAGGTGTCTCAAGGGTGACCTATATTTTGTTGCTCTTGCCAAGAAAAAGGGAGGGTCTGGAGAGAATTCCACAGCCTCTTGAAACATTATGCATTTGAGCAATGTGTAAGACATAGCTCTGTGCTTATGGGTACTTAAACAAAAGACAGGCTAAATGACTAAATTTTGAAAACTTATCCCAGTGTTAGTCTGACCCACCTAGACTACTGAGTTTGCAACAGCAGTAAGATGGTGTTTTTCTTGACAAAATATTACTTTTTGGATTTTTTTTTTGTTTGGTTTTTGGGAGGAGGAAACAGAGAAAAAAAGCTTCCTTGAACCCACTCCAAAGGAGATCACTGCAATGCCATTTGTACATGTACATAATGGACCTACAATGTGCAATGTGAGTCCTGCAATGAAAAAGTCTCAGCTACAACAAGTACAATAAAACTCTCCATTTAAAACTTACAACTTTCTGCATCATTTGATTGTTTGGGAGAAATGCAAAAAAACCTCCTCCCCTATGAGATCCTGTAATGAAGGAATTTATTTTTTTCACATGCTAAAGAGCAAATTTCTGGGTCAAATGCCTGCCAAATTAATAGGAATTAAACCAGTGGCGTGATGGCTCTGTACATTATTTGCAATTCAGGGAAGCATGAAATTCAGTCCTAGCCTGTGCTGGGTCACCAGCATATTGCTGTGCTGACATTTGAACATGAATGCATTTCTCTCATCTTTGCCTTGCAAATGAGCAGTTTGGAAATAAAAACAGAGTTTGAATTACACTGAGGCAGGCCAGGCAAGGGAGCAGTTTCACAATTCTTATTGATGCTTTATTTCAGAGCAAAGTATCATAAATACTTGTACAATATGAAAAATATTATGTATTTAAAAGATATCTATAATTCAATAATATTTTTTAATTTAAATTACTTAAATTAATTATTGAATTTAAATTATAATGGCTTATTTTGCACACAATATTGGCATCTTCCAGTGAAACCATGGCAATGCACACTGAGTGATACCAGTTGTTAGTGATGCTGTGCAATTCTGCCATTACAATAAACTTTATTAATCTAAAGGCTGTGAGAAAAGCATTGGCAAGATAAAAATCAGACTTTTTTTTTTCCTGGCTCCCAGCCTAATGTAAGGCAAATTTTTAGATTAAAATGAAATGGCAGCATTGAAACCTAAAGTAAAAGTTTCTACTTATAGAGTCATCTCCCAGTGAGCACATTTTCATTTTTGATATACTGGGAAATAAGTGATCCTCTTTATTAAAAAAATCCCAAGCCAATATAAAAAATAAAGTACCTTCTCCTGTGTCTCCTTTTTCCCATATCAACTTTTCATGGCTCATAGGATACAATCATCTTGTTTGAGATGGATTCTGGAGAACTTATATTGAGAGCTATTATTGGCAATACAAAAAGAAAAAAAAAAAAAAAAAGAGAAAAGAAAAGCAGAATTATTTTTCAGAGTGAATAGAAATCATCAGCTTTAAAACCTGATCATAGCATTACACATATCCTCGGGGAACATCCCAAAGTGTCACAGTTTGATTTTAAAAACAAAATTTTTATAAATGACATTCCTAATGCAAGAACAAGTTTTTTTTCTAATAGGACTTGTGGAAGTATCTTTATGTGTCTTCCTAAGCCTTCACCACTTTCTCTTGAAACACTTTCTTATTGTTGATTTTTTTGGTAAGATTTGTTTGTATTTCATGCTAAATGGGATGCTTTTAGAGATAAGTAGTCTAATTTGCTCTATAAAGTGCCAGAAGACTTTCTTCCAAAAGACTTTCTGTTGCAAACAAAGTATTCTGCCAGCATTTGAGATGGCATTAGAGGCTGCAGTCAACTCAAAGCTTCATCACAGCCTTCAGTGGTAACCAGGTGAGTGAGTTTGGGAGTAAAGTAAGGAACATTTATGCTCCTTGCAGTTCAGTTATCATTTCATTTGTAGGATCATTTACAGTGGGAGTGTCTGATTCTGTTACAAAAGGTTCTAAGCAGGACTGAGGGTGATATTTCCTGTGTTTGATGGTGAACCTTTACCTGGGTGCAAGTATCACCCTGAAAGAATAGAAACCTCAAATGTTCAAAACTATCTTGCCTGCAGTTATGAGGTGTAAATCTTGCAAATATTTGAGGTGGTTTTCCATTTATGAATGAGGCATTACTGATATGGGCACTGGAGAACCACCTATGACAATAACCTGATTAAAAATAAATAAATAAATAAATAAATAAATAAATAAAAACTTTGGGTTCTATTTTACCAGCTCTGTTTCATTTCCTTCTCCTCAGCCATCTCACACCTGTAAACTTTTCAATTATTTTTAAGCTGTTCTCCCATAGGTGTTTTTTTGGCATAAAATACTTGGAATAAACATTTCTGGAATAAAATTTAGTCCAACTAAATCAGCCTTCTGTAGGTAAGGACCATATAGCTTATACATATATTAATTATTGAAGACTGTCTTAACATTAATATTACTAATATTTAAAATATCAACTATGAAAATTAATATGTGTTTAGATGTGATTTGTATCTTATATTTGCATATGTTTGCATGCATTTAAATGTGCACACACACATGATATTTACCTTGAGTTTGTAAATGCATTCAGTGCCAATCCAGCAAATATTTTATACCCACAACTGAATATGCATGTAAGCAAATGTTGAGCTCATGGATGCATCATTAAGCACACCAAAGGGCCTGACCTTCTCAAACAACCTTTTTGGGTTCAAATATTTACCCTGAAATAATAGGGACATGATGTGCTGACAATGACACTGGAAGTTATTTGTATTTACATAAGTATTAATGGAGTGGCTCAAGGACCCTGTAAAGGGAACTTCATAAATTGGATGCTGTCATCTTTGCAACCTGGCCCGTAATTTTCCACTAGGGAGAAAATATGATGGTCCAAATCACATTTATTACCAGAGCTGGGTAACAGGGTGGAAGTGACTTTAATATGAATGAGCACTGGATCTTTGAAGCATCAAATATGGCACTTTCTGAAAGGAAGGAAATATTAGTTGGTGGGAGAACACTCTAATAAAATCCCAAACATAAAAGGGAAAAGAAAAGCTTTAATCCAGAGACAGCATGTAGCATCAGGTTGTGCAAATTATTCTTTTTGGGGGGTGTTCCCAAATGAAATACATCATTATGGGAAAATAGCAATGCTCAGTCAGCCTGGCAGTGTCAGATCTGATTCCCTTTTCATTTCCCCTGTTAAAAAGAGTTCAGAATAACTCTTTGCCACTCTATTTTCAGTGCTCCACCTATTGATTCCCACATATTGCAATATCTCCCTTTTGCCCTTGTGGGCCCTGTACTTATTGTATGTGAGTCTGCTAAAAATCAGTGAGGCAGAGAAATTCTTCTTGTTCTTCTCCCACGAAAGTCTCATGCCCACTGCCCCACAATATCAGTGCACCTTTTGTGTCATCCCTCGTGGCCCACCAGAGCCTGTTCTGTGGTTTCATTTTGAATAAAGCAAAAAATACAAGGTAAAGAGCAATAGAGGAACAGCTGCCTGTGCTGGGGGCTGGCCAGAATCCTGTGCTCACAGCAATTCAAATTGTCTTCAGCTGCCTGAAGTATTTTAGTATCAGTCAGGCAGCCTCCTTGTAGGAAAGCTTTCAAAAGAAAACCAAAATTGAAAGATTCCAAGAGGCAGCAGGAAGACTTGTGCCTATGCAACAAGTCACAAAACAAAGAATTGGCATATTCACTGTGTGTAGAGAAATGGAAAATAAAATTTAGCAGAATCTCCAGCCCTGCTTTTGTGTGCTATGGGAGAGGAGAATTATGAAGCATTTTTTTAACTGGCTTTATAGGGAGGAAAGGTTTTGCAAACTTGACACCCGAGGGATTTTCCCAATTAAGAATGAGGAACAGAGCCAGTGAGCCCATGCTGGCAGCAGTACTACACAGCAGAGATTCAGGCCAGAATTTTTTAAAGCATTCCTAGTAAGTGGAATAGTGACATTTCCAAACAAGTATTTGTGAGGGTGTTGCAGGCTCTAGCAGGGTGTCACAGCTTTGCAGGTCTGTAGCCCAAACCCTAACCTGGCATTAGCTCCACCCAGCTATGTCCAGCTCAGAATTTTACCCTCTTCGCCTCTCATTCAGAGTTTGGGTTGCTGGTTTTTAATTTTTAATTTGTATATTTTTATTTGGTTGGTTTTCCCCTCAGTGTGGAGTCTCTCTGAGCTGGCTGCTCCACACCTGGAGTGCAGCTGGGAGGAGGACTGATAGTGTCATTCCCTGATTTTTTTTATTTTTTTTTTTTAATCTTCTCCACAGTAAAACATCTCAGGAAAGAGACTGAAAACTGTGACTGGCATGATGTGGTGCAGATTATGCCTTGTATTCAGTGTGAAAATCCTGCTTCTGCATGGGTTATTGATCAGGAAGGAGCAATGATCACACACATGTTTTATCAACACCACCATGGCTTTAAGTGCTGTAGTCAGTGTGGGTTCACAATCACTGAGGTGACTTTCATGTTAACCATGTGAAAGCCTCAGCTTTTTAGTTACATAAACAAATCTGAAATCACCACTGCACACCTTTTTCATCATCACAAAGATTAATATTGCTCTTTGTCATTATGGAGCAGACTTTTGGAGTGGACTCAATAGAATTATTGATAGGTGGAATTAAAGCCCCTTGTGTCCCAAATGCAGCTGAGAGTGCAGCTAGCCTGGACCAGACTCTTACTCACAGTGTTTTGAAAGCAGCTGTCTGAAATTAAGGCTCTTGGAAAAAAACCAACCTGAAATCAATGCTTTTCAACTCACTGGGAGATACTTAAAATGCTTGTTTTAATTCTGGTCTAAAAGACTTAGGGAGTTGCTTCTGAGCGGGAAAAATGGCCTACAGATAAAATGAAATGCCTTAATGCCTCCATTTAGACAATTGCCACAGTTCAGGCTTAAAAATCAGACTTTTAATTTTGATCTTCAATTAGGAGAGGAAAGGCATTCACCTTGCTTGCAAATTGCTAAATTCTGCTTTGATTTCCAAGTCATCCCTAAATTCAGCCCAAATTTCCCTCTGGATTTTATAGTTCTCACTGGGAAGATAATTTAGATGACTACTGTTGATAGGCTTCCAACACTTTCCTATTCAAGACATCTGACTCAAACATCCCTCAACAGGGGAATATCACAGGGCCTGACCTTGAGAGTTTTCAAAAGCCTGGATTTCTTTTGGTTTGGTTTGGTTTGGTTTGTGGGGTTTTTTTGAGGGGAGTGAATAAGAAACTATTTCAGCCACCCCTTCTGAGGTTCAGGAGCAACCTCTTGTCCCCCAGGTCCTTCTCCACAGAGCTGCTTCCCAGCAGTTTGTTCCCCAGCCTGTGCTGATTCCTGTACTGGGTATTTTTCCCCGTGTGCAGGACTCTGCATTTCCATTTGTGGAATTTCAGATGATCCCTCTCTGGCCATCTCTCCAGCCTGCCCAGGCCCCTCTGAAGGGCTGCAGACCTCTCTGGGGTGCCAACCCCTCCTCCCAGCTCTGTGCCCTCAGAGAATTTGCTGGGGAGATGCTCACACCCTTCATTGCACACTGTTCTCCCTCCATCCCATCAGCTTAGCACTCTGTCTGGATTCTGAAGAGCATCATCATCATTTTTAGAAAGAACTTAATGACAGGACAAACTTTGTCAGACAGATGGCTGCAAATTGCAGAAATCCAGCCTAACAATCTGCACTTTAATAATTAATCACTGACGAGCCCTTGTTTGAAGCTTCTCTTACAAATGCTGTTTCTCTGATGAAACCTGGTAGACAACTGACAAATTCAGAGATTCTTAGACAATAATTTCACCTCTTACTCAGGCACAGGATTATCTGTCTATCCAATGTCTTAGAACTGCAGAAATCCTTTTCATGCAGCATTAACAAAGTGCCTGAGATAGCTGAATTAGAGTAATTCAGGCAGCTCCCTAAGAACTGCAGATATTACCCACAGTACACACAAATCTTTTCTATAAAATACTTTATAAAACTACTACGTTTGTACGGCAAAGAACCAAGTTTTTCTTCAGTGTAAAATTCACTGAGAGTGAGTCTCACGTTTCTTAAGATGTCCAAATTTTGTAGCATTTATTTTAATTCTGACCATGTTTAAGTTATTCTGTATCCACACTTTGAAATGGGACCTAAAAAAGCCTACTTGGTTTCAGCAGCTACTATAACATTTTTGTATTAAAAAATGTACATTTCTCTTCTCCTTTGCCTGGACCATGTCCACCACCTTGGATGTGCACTTTCCATGGGCATTCTCCTGTTCAGAAGAACAGATGCAATCCATCTGTGGGAAATGAACAAGACACCAAGACAGCTGAAATTTCTCAGTGATTTCAGGGAGTGTGAGCTTGGCTGTGGCTCTTCTGTTCTTCTCAATATCAGGACAGTGAAGGGATAAGCGCAGGAACTCTCTTCTGACTGCAGGAAATTGAAACAAGGAGTTTCATACCTTGCTCTGGAAGTTGGGAGCCTCCAAGGGGACCCAGAATCCAATACAGGAAGGCAGAGAAGGGAAATGGTTTTGTCACCCTTTATTTCTCAGAGATTTTATAAATCTGCAAGCATTCTTAGGTACAAACTCTGTTTGCTCTTTTATCCATGTTTACTTTTAAAATGCATTTTCCTAGTTTTTCCAAATGCATTATTAGTTTCTAAAAAAGGAAAAAGAATGCTGTTTGCTTACAGAAGAGGCCAGAACAAGCACCCAGAGTCATACCTGAATAAATAAATATGGGGGCCAAGGGAAAATGACAGGATATTTACCTAAGAGACCTGAGAGAGTGATCATTGCTAAAATAGAATGTTTCTTTTAATGAAATGACATGATTTACTGCTGCCACTTGGGTGACTTTGTCTCAGAAACTGCTGTGAAGCTGAAAGGAGGGCAAATACCCCTCCATTAGACACCACTTTTCCTCCTTGATGGGAAACTGTGAGGTACCTTAATAAAAAAATCACCTTTTTCCCTCACAAACTAGAGGTAGGCTCTCAACTGGTTCACAGTGGTCCATCTCAGAGCAGGAGATAAAAGAATTCAAGAAAGAGTTCAGCTTTGTGGTTCCTTGCTTTAATATATTCTCAAACTTCCCTATAAATCCCTGTCACAACGTGCCTGAGATTCTGCCCCACACCAGGATGTTGCCATTGATGCCAGAGCTGGTTCAGCACAGGGAGAAAAGAAAACACAAACAAAAATCAGGGCATTGGCCAGACCCTCCCTGAAGAGCTATGTCCAGTCTCACTGGCCCTCAAAGCTGTGGATGTGCTTGGGCTGCCAACATTTTGAGGTAAGAACATAGAAATCTATCAAGAGTTCAACAGAAGTCTCAGTTTATGAAAGATTTCCTATTTCCATCTCCATGGATTATAGCTAATGAGGTGTTGTGGTACAAAACACTGGAAGTGACAATAATGCTTAGCACAGGCCAAGTGCTTTTCCCAAAAATGGTTGTGTCAAGATCAAAAAGAGGTAGAAAAATCTGCAATGTAAAGCATTGAATTTGCTGGCAAAGGGCAATGCAGTTGTTCCTTCTAGTGCAGTGCCTTCTTCCCTCTGAATTCCTACCCACAGTCCAACAAAAGCTTGAACTTGAAATACTTCCTAACCCCTGCATTGATTTGTTCAAGGAACAGTGTGGTCATTCCAGTAACCCCGAAGTGAAGAATTAGAACATGTTTAGTTCACTGACTTGTTATCATATGATATACCAATGAAGGAAACAGGCCCAGTAGCTCTTTTTGCCAGAGGGGGAAAAGAACCAATTGAAAGGAGATCTTGGCTTCAAAGGTTTTTGCTTTCTAATAAAGATGTGCAGAAAAAAAAAATCCCCTTTTATGCAATGCTGCCAAATAGCAGCATTTTTACATAATTTTAAAACTTCTAGACATATGAAAATAGTAATTGTATTGAGTTAATTTTTTAATGTCCAAACCCTTAGGACACCCTTGGTTTTAAGTTTAAATTTTGACAATGAAGATTAAAAGAAAAGTAAATTTTCAAGTTAACATCATAACACACCATTCTGAGTATTGTGGTGATTTTTCTATCATTGAGAAAGATGTTTTACTGTGGGAAGAGAAATAGGATTGTGGGGAGCCTACACGAGTTGGGTATTATGGTTTGACAAGAAGGCTCAAACCTGTAATTCAGCTGGCAGAAAATGACACCAGGACACAAATAAGATAAATAAGATAAAGTCGGGCAGTGGGAATAGTTGGGTCTTCACACAGACAGAAGCTGGAGAGGTAAAACAAAGCTGTAGAATTGTAAGGATGCTGAAACAAAACGTGGTGCCTCCTGAAGAAACAGAAACAGTTGTGTCCTGCAGAGCACCCAACTTGCCATTGGCATAGTTTTTTCTCTGCCTGAGAGAAAAACCCAAACAAATCCAAACCAAAAGAAATAAACACTTTTTGTCCGGATTTCAGGTTCTAAGCAACTAAATGTGCTTTCAGTTTTGAACTAGTATTATTGCAAAGCAACATAATCAGAACAAATAACTGCCCCTGGATCACTTTCCCATGCTAGGAAATACTCTAAATGAAACAGGCAAAAAGATCTCTGGTTGGTGGGGAAGAGGAAACCACCCAGATGGAAATGCAGCTCACTGGCATCCTGTCAATCTGCTGCATCTCTGCTTGCCCAATCAAACCAGAGGAGTGAAACAAACTTCAGAGGATTTTCTATCACACATCAGTCTCCCTGGGTTAATCAGCAGCATCAGATGTGCCAGAGGAAAGCACAGAGCTTTTGGCTGCAACCAATTTAAGGAATAAATAGGAAGTCTACCCTGAAGAGGGATAGGAATGGGTTTACATGCTAAACATGTAAAGCTTTTTAGCTTTATAAATGCCCATTACTTCTGTAATTTCAAAAATGTCTGCAGTATTTATGGTAGCTAAAACTGAGGAATGCATTGCAATGATTTAAAATACTTCTGTCTGTTGTCCTGGTACTTTTACAACAAGCCTAGTCTTTTGAAATGCACCTGTGCTCTCCTATTCTAAAAATTATTTACAGCAAGATAAGGAAGGCTGCCTAAAATGCTCTCATTAGTTCTTATATTCTTTTATTTTTTCTTTAAGCACAAACATTAAAGGAAAAAAATCCTTGTACAATTAGCTAAAGTCATAATTCTATATATTTTTTTTTTTTGCTTGCCTCTGCAGGAGCCCACAAACTTATTCATTTTCCTAGTTCTATCACTGGCATTAAGTGAAGATGCTACTGTTTCCCCAAACTGCAAATTTTAGATTTTATAAAATCAGGCCATGTCCTGAGGTGTCTGACATCTCTCCAACAAAACAATCCTCAGTATGACAGCTGTGCTTTGACAGAGAGAATTAAGACAGCTTTGACAATACCTCACCAAAGTGATTGTGATCCCTGAATATTTCCAGCAAATTTTTTCTGACCTTGCTGAGAACTAATGTTTTCCCTTGCTTTTCTCATCCCTGTCCATGTCACCAGGTGTGTTGTGCTACCCACAGGTATTTTTCCAGGGTGGCAGCAGGGAGAATTCTGAAACTCAGGGCAGGAGACAGCATAGACTGCTGTTGTAAACTGACAGGATCAACAGAAAGGAATGAGTGGTTTGAGTTTAATTCAAACTAGGATCCATTTCCATGCAAAGAATGCAACAAATTTGTAATCCAGCTCCTCAAAGTATGCAATACAGCATGGGTGATTTTAATTTATAGGTACTGTTAATTATTCCTGTTCTATTAAGAACCATGGGAACTTTTGGGTTTTTTGGTGGGAGATTAGAAATCAATTTGAGAAGTAATTACTTCATTAAATTTAGTAATTATGTGCTATAGCCACCTCAATCTTCTTTAAAATGATTGACAAGATACTTTTCTCATTCATTATTCTATATGAATTTTAAAAGTGCTAATTTCCTTTTTTTAAATCTTAATACAGTGAAGAAGAGCTATAGAAGACATTCTTCAACCAGATGGGTAGAAGAATTCAGAAACTGGAAATTTATGTCATCCTGCAGCCAGAGAAAGCAAAACTGAGACATTTAATTGCTGACTTCAATGAAACCTGGGTCCTTTCTCTTAAAGGCATTCTCTAGGTAAGAAGAAACAGCACCTTCCTAGAGCTTCCATTTTCCACATGTTCATGTGAGAACACAAAAAATGAAAATTCCTTGCAAGTATTCTTTTTGGATACAAAAGAGGCAAGGGGTTTTTTTATTTATTCTTTTTAATCCAATGTGTGATTTGCTAAGCTGTCTGCAAAGAAATTTTTAGGTGAAAAGAACAGGAGAGCATCAAGGTAAGAACATGTATCTACTGAAACTCATCACAAAACTTCAGCCAACTGTTCAAAATACAAACAATTATGTGTCCAGAATGCAGGACTGAGAAGAGGCCTTAAAAATATGCAGGAGTTTTCACAAAAAAAAAGGTAAACTAATTAAAGGCTTCACTAAATGCCCTTCCTTTCATTTAATCAGCCACACTCCTCACACATATTGTCTTATCCAGTTTAGGGAGCTTCTGGCTGTTTTCCCTCTGGCTCGTGTGCTAGCAGCAAGGAGTCAAACACAGTTATTTGCATGTTTTTCCTCTTCTTTCATTCTGCACTTCTGTGGGCTCATAATGCACCCTGACTGGCTTTTCTTCCCCACACCTTGAGTGAAGAAAGGGTGAGAGATAAAGGAAAGTTTTCAGAACATCAGTAAATTGGGACCTGTAAAAGGAAGGTGGTTAAATATTAAACATAAGCAGTTGCTGTGGCACCAGAAAAGCTTGAGAAACAGCAGAGCAAGTGAGTAGTTTCATCATTCCTTGAGATTGTTGTGAGGACTGTGCAGAACACCATAAATTCCTGATTTAGTTAGAATGCAGAGCACTTCTGTTCTCCTATTAACACATGGGCCCATGTGTGTTTCTGTTTCCCTGGTGTGGCAGAGCCTCTGCTGGGCTCTCACAGAGTCCTGAGCATGGTTTCTGCTTTCATTTGAGGGCCAAAATTTTATCCGTTGCTGAGGCAGGAGGAAAAATGTCTCAACAGCATGGAGAGGGCACAGGGTGAGAGATGGGACTGGGAGAGGTGGGAGAACAGAGTGAGGATGGGCACACTTTTAGCTACTCCCCCTCCTCTGCCTGCAGAAATTGAAATAAGCAGAGATTTGACACAGGTGAGCTCCCTGCCTTAAACACATGAAGCCCTGGGGAAAAGTGATCTCTGGAGCTGTTTCCTTTTGCTGCACTGTGGGCAAAGCCATGGTCAGGCCTTGCTCTTTCTTCATTCTTTCTTGCAGCGAGGTAAATCCATGTTTCTTCTTGTATCCACAGCCTCTTTAAGATCTTTCCATGCACTTGAGAAGTATTAATATCTGTTTTCTCCTATTTCTCTTTCCCTGGCCTTTTAAAATTTAACCTGTATTTAGCCTTCATTAGCTCTTCTGTGTAGTCCTTGGCTTACAAGAACTTTAATATTTCTTGCACAGAAATTTAGATTTTTGTAGATTTTTTAAAATCAGTTCACATCTTCTCTGAAGAGTAATGTCAAAAAAACTGGATGAAACCTTGTAATTGGTGTCCTGCCAGTGAACAGCAAAGGTATTATTTGACATTTCTTATTTATATTCCAAGTATCACTAGTTGAAATAATGTCATCCACATTTCTGCTGTAGCTGTCGACACCTGACCTGGAGAGTCTTTAAATTCCTTTAAAGTGAATGTCCTGACTTTGGGGTGTGACACATCTGAGGTTTTTACCTCTAAACTTTAGATTGGTGAGTGGAACTGAACCTCAGAAGTGCCTGTTCATGTTGGTTCATGAGATCACAGAGTAGTCAGCTAAAATAAAGACACTCACCTGCAGTGTGCTAGACTGCTTTTGTCCAGATAAATGCCAGTCATTTGCCAGCTATTTTATACTTCTGGATACTGGAGAACATGGGATTGGAAATTATTCCTAGGATCATTGAGTCCTGCCTCCTGCACACACTGGGAACCAGGGCATATATATATAAGTATATAAAATATAATTCAGGAGCATGTTCACACACAAAGGCATGCTGCAAGTCACAGAGCACTTCCAAACACCCAAACACCCCACTCCATGTGGAGTAAAAGACCAAAGTTTCAGATGCCATACGGCCCATGAAAAGAGGAAGGATGATGATTCCTCTGTGCTCCTGGGAGAGCACATTATGAAACCACCCTGAATGTCTCTTTAAAGCAGAAAAGGACCATACCTACCCAGGAAGGGTCAGTGTTTGAATTCTCTGAGTTAGAATTCTCTGCCATCCTCAAATCTGGCACTTGTATTTGTCTTGTGTGGCTGAACATAGCATAGACATGTCAGGATAAGTAAAACCTGTACCCTGAGACAATGAACTCTAATTTAGAGGATTAATAAATAAATTAATTTCTGGTTTGTATCTACATTTGTCTCCTCCTGAAACCCTGCACCACACATGTCAAGTGCAGTCCCACTGTTTTGTTATAATTGTTATCTGCTGTCCTTATAGCGAGGGAGTGCAAGGCCTGAAAAATGCAGATTATTCCGAGTAGCTCCAGTAGTTCAGTCAATGAGGAAGTTCAGATACAGATACAGACACAGGATTTCATTTTCTGCACATTAAATAATGCATTATACTTTTTTTAGTAAAACAAATAAACACTTTTTTTTTTTTTGCCTGCAATAAATTGCTGTTAATACTACATAAAAAATGCTGAAAGAGTAGCAAAGCATTAGCATTTCTGAATGAAAATATGACATTTTATATACCGTTCAGGAAAAATACTGCTGGCTCCCTGGAGCTACCCTGACCAATTTAATTTACTACATCAGTACACATAAGAAGTGAAAACTTCCCACTGCCTTTCCATCTACCCAAAAAACTCAGAGTATCAGGATTTTTTTTCTTCTCGTGTGTGTTTTCATTATATTTCCTTAGACCAGATACTTAATAGATATTCACATACTTGTGATTCTGGTCTCATTTAATTTGATCTCTGCATTTCACCGGAATAGAATCATACACTCAAGTCTTAAGTGGTAAAGGAAGGTCAAAGCCAAGAAGTGGAGGCTGCCCAAAAAGCATCGAGGAGTTGCAACATTTAGGTAAATCAGTGAGAGGAAAAATTAAATGGATTTGTTTATGACCCTAGAGCCAACAAAGCCCTGTAGCAGGTAAGCTCAGAGTTAAAAAATTAAAGATTTCAAACCATCCCTAACCAGAGGATATCTAAACCAAACCTAGGTGTGAAAACCAAACACCAACTACAGGAACTCTTTTTCCTGCTTCCAGGTTAATATCAGATCTCTTGGTTTAGGATGAGAGGTTCAGAGCTTTGAAACCGTGTGCATTTCTCCCCTAGAAATGAGGAAAGGCTCAGCTGAGCCTGAAAAGATTTGGTTTTATGTGTCTGGGAATGCCATGAGGCCTCAATCCTGCTTTTAAAACAGTCTAAATCAGAAATGTTGAATGGATCCCCCTCATCATAAAACACCTTTCAAGCTGCTGCCCAAGTGAAGTTAATTTCACATTGTTAGTACAATAAATACCTGAGAAAAGCTGGGAATTATGTGCTCAGAGTTCTTGTATGTCATGTGCCAGATTTTCAACCTTATTTGGCCCAAGCAGGTTTTTCACTAACACTTTGCTTTTTGGAAGAGGATATTTACCTTGTCTTTCCATATTAATATGTTCTTTTATTCCTAAGTCATACCTTGATGAATAATTTTTTATCATTATAGGACATTAAAATCTCCAGTTAAGAGACATTTAAAACAGTAACATATTTCAAACAACTTCAATTACAGAAAGGAAAGCAGGGGGAAAATTGGTGTGTGGTGCTGAGGGAGAGCATCAGAGCAAAAATCTTTGAAAGATGAGGCATATGAAACTGGCTGGCTGCCTGATGTTCTCTGTTAGGTCCTTGCTGAGACTTACTTGAATTTCAAATTGTTTTCTAAGCTGGTGAATAGCAGGTACTTGCTAACCAGCCCATAATGAGTACAGAGGTCCAACTCCAGGGAGGTTTTTCTCCCTGCTCTTGGCTGTCTCCTGTACTTGTGTAGAAAAAAAAAGCACTGGACCTGGAAATTGGAAATTTTAAATGAAAGCACACATACATGAGACAATTTTGTAGCCTTCTGTATATAGAGGGCTGAAAAAGAAAGCAGGATGTTGTTAATTTTTATACAATGTATGCTGTGATATATTTGGGGATGTGTATATTAGAGCTGACACCAGGGTGTTTGCAAAAAATGCCAAAATCAAACAGTCAACACTTTCTTTTTTTCTTACCTGGGCAGGTTCTAATTCCATGCTGCTCATTCTAGAGGCAAAAAGCTGAGAGACAGCAGTCCAGGCTCTCTCTTCTGCCTAACATCTCTCTAGGGTTTAATCACAGAACATAAGAGATTAAAGAGTCTTGACTAAATTATTCCTTTTTTTTCTCCCCATTCACCCATTAATCCTGAATTAATGGTTTTAACATGTTTTGGGACTTTGTGAAATTATATCTTTGCAGCTCTGGAATGTGTGTAACACATAAAATGTGCAGTCTGCTACAAAATTGCCACATAATTCCCCAAAATGAGGCTATTTACGATGCAGTAAAGTCAAGTGATGCTGAGGACAATAACTGGCAGAGGGGGAAAAAGACACAGCACAGCATAAAGGTCAAAAATAATCTGTAAAACCTGAAAATTTTCTCAGCTCCATGGCTAGAATCTGTCTTCTGACTCTATAGAAGACCCTCTACTCTTCTCCTCTCCTCCACCACAGTTTCCATGGAAAGGACATCCAGCAGGAATCCACAGGTGACAGTCTGGATAACACGGGGACACATCCTCAGCTTAGCAGAGCCATGATTGTCTTGTCCATTGCTAGCCAAACAGGAGAGAGAAACTGAGTAATGCCAGCCATGTAAGCAAAAAAAAAAATAATCTTATTTTATGTTCTGCAAATAGAGATGTAATATTTTGCCATTTTAAATTGAGATATAAAGTAAACTATTCTTTAGAAAAAAGAAGCATTTAAATAAATTTGGAATGATTGTCATGATAGCAAAGGAACCTTTATTTACAAAGAACTGCAGACTGACTCTCACCTAGCTCAATTCAGTGTCAGCCCACTGATTCATGGAAGCTTTTGTTGATTTATTGCAGCCAAAGATCTCATCCAACATTAACAAATTCCATTTTAAATGAATTGTTGTAGAGATTGCAGTGCCTCCTGTTTAGTTTTTTTTATTAAGCAGTGAACTGATTGCATAACCTATTGAGTGAGGAATTTATGTATTCTCATTACTGAGGAGTTATCTGCAATGCTTTATTGATGGATTTGTGTTGGATAATCCGTAATTATCAGTGGCTAAAAATGATGGAAAAACTACCACAAAAAAAAGTCAATGAAAATGTAGATGGAGCAAAAAATAATTCTGTATTTTGCCCAACACAAAATATGATATATAAAAGCCATTCCCTTCAGGCAGGTGAGGAGATAATCTATTCTGATAGCTCTTATCATGAATGTAAAGCCATGGAAAAATTGGATATTGCATTGGAGGCACCAAGAGGGCAGAATGAGAAGTGGTCTTTCTTTGCCAGGTGCCGAAATGTCATTAGCACAGGACACCTCTCATTGATTATGTGGCAAAATAAAGTTTTGTTACCTGTGGAGGAGCTTTTATTTGGAAATTCTGTCCCTTTACATCGTGTTTGTGCTCCTTTCTCAAGAGAGAGCTCTGGAAGTGAAGCAAGGTAAATAGGGAATCCCTGCCTGGGGAACTGACTGGTGAAATTTAGGAGATTTGACAGTGATTTTCATTTCGTCCTATCTGCCTTGAGTTTTCTTTGGAAGGAAAAGCAAAGCAGTTTCCTGAACCTCAAAATGTTTCTTCACAATCACACAGGAAGATCTATTTACTTGGACTTTTGAGCAAAGGGATCATGATGAACCTCATGTGTTGGAAAAAACCCCTATGATTTTATTTTGTTTTACTCAGTAATGTATCTGTCAGTCCTTCAAAGTATAGATTTACTATGTTGTGAAGGCCAGCAGAGATGGAAATACACCCATTTTCCTTGCTGCGTGTGCATTCCCTGTGCAGCTCCCCCAGCCTCTTTATTGCTTGTTGGCCATTGGGAGAACATGTTTGAGGAGGGATGAACAGGGGAAGAGTGACCTTGTGAGTGGTTTTTAGAAGACAATTCCCTGCCTACAGGGTTTGGGGAAATAATATGAAAGGACAGTTAGTTGTCTGTCAGCTAGAATGACTATCTATTCTTCAGCTTCTGGAAACATCAATTCCAGAAGTGTCTCAGCTGTCTGTATCATCTCCCTGCCCATCACCAGCAGCTGAGGTTTCTCCTTCCAGTTTCATTATCCTTTAAACCACCCTTCATCAGTCAACCATTCTTTCACATTAAAACCCAGTGAGGGAAACACTGCTCACATCCCCCTGCCTGCTAGAACACAGTTGGTTTAAACTGTTTCATGAAGGGGAAATGATTGAGAAGATGTGTTTTGCATCTTGGTGGTGTGGGTTTTTACTTTCACCTTCTGGGCATGGAAACAATGCAGATCCAGTAAATAGATCTAACTTGTGTAATGAGAATGATTTCAGTGCTTTAGGTTCATTAGTCTCACAGTGTGAACTTTAATAAAAATGAATTTGACTAGATTAGATGTAATTACAGCAATTTGAGTTAAAATTTGTGTACCCTTACATGCTTATGAAAAGGGTGATTATTGTAAAATATATTTGGGTAAATGACAGAGAATAACATGCATGGCTGTCATACAAATCAGTGACTGTAATTCTTAGTTTACAGAAAAGGAACTTTTAATCCCTGGGCCCAGTGGTCACTTCACTCTCTAATTAGACAAAATTATTGATTGTCCACCTCAAAAAACAGTGATTCTTACATAAAGTCTATACTTTATGTGTAGGCACGGAGGTAGGACAAACATCTTACAGTGGAGCATTTAAACATTTTCAGTGTTTCCACATGGTACAGAAATCACTGAATTGGTGCCAAAACTTGTATATAATTGGGCCAATCTCTGTTCTCTGCACATTATGGCTGATGGTGATGGTCTCACCAGCACTGGACACCTTGTGCTGCATCTTTAGCTGAGGGGAAGAAGGATATACACACCATGCCACAGGGAAAGCAGATTAACCTACCCTTGCAGGTCAGAATAACCATAGATCTTTGAAGCCACGCCTACCCCCCTTGCCTGAAACATACCTTTCACATTTTTTTTAAATTTCTTTTCCCCCCTCCTCTGTTCTCTGTCACAGGATTTCCTCAGTGTGGTGGAAGGAAAGCATCAGACCTGAAACACTCTGCAGAGGGTGATGTCCCACAGCCAGGCCCAGAGTCCCCTATTCTTGGCCAGCTTTTATTTTAGGGAGAATATAATTTATCCTGATATCAAATCTGATTATCAATCCTTTTTACCAATGAAACACTGCAGATCTGCAGAGTAGTCTTGAAATAGGAAATCTTCCAATACCGTGCAGCCAAATTACCCATCCAGTCCACACGTGAAGGTCACTTTGGAGGGCAAGATGGGCTTTTGCTGTTTTGCAGTCTTTCTGTCTGTCTCCATCACTCTCTGCTGTTTAAAACCACTAAAAAAAAAGGATAAAAAACTTGTTCTAGCAACTAACTTAAGCACAGAAAAAAAGCCTGTTTGGTGCCTTCTGTGAGAACCTGATAGCGCTGTTGTTTGAGGCACCAGCTGCAATCAAAAGTAGAACAGTTCTCTTTGGGTTGTTCTTAAAAGGTAAGGAGAAGTAAACAACCATAAATAGTGAAAAGATAATAAACTCAGAAGAACCCACCACTTAATGTAAAAACGTTGGAGAAAGCCTTTGTCTGAAAAAATGTGATTTCTTTCAGTTCAAAGTGTGACCAAACAGCGCTGATTGAGTGACCTCCACTGCAGCAGAAAGGTACATGGGGTATTGTATCTCCAACAAGCAGAAAATTTGTGCATATTTGATAGGAGCAATAAACAAAGTGTGTTCCATTCCCATTCACCTTGATGAAGGTCATGTCTGGGAACTCGAAATTTTGAGAATCAGAGAGTTTAGACAGATTAAGGATGTGTAATTGCAAGCCCATAACATCATGACATTTGGGTTTGAAGGTGACATGAATGTCTAAGAACCAAAATACTGATTTGCTTTTTAAGAAGCTCACCTCCTATGAAAGAAAGCTGTTTCTTTCACTAGGCAGAACAGGTTAGACCAATCAGAGCACCACATTCTTGAGGTTAGAGGTTTGAGACACAAAAGACAAAGCAGTATTAGATTTAGACTTTGTGAATGACCTGGAGTATGAGCTAAAAGTAATTTAGGTGATAAGCAGGGCAGTTATTCAACACTCGATATCACCAGTAATCATTTTAAAAATCACTCTGTGTCTCTGCTCAGTTTGCCAAGCAGCAGTATTTGCTTCTTCCAGTAATTCAAATTCCCCTGGGAGATGCTGTTTTTACAGAAGGCAGGGATTAGCAGCACTGTTAAAGCAGGCCTGAAGTTCTGGAGGAGGGAGCAGCTAAGAAAAATGAGATTACCTTAAATGGAGATCATGTACGCAGACAGCCAGGGGCTAAAACAAGTGTGGCTAATATACAATATGTCTTTATTTTGTGTTCTGAAACTTGTCAATATGTAAACTGAAAAAATCCCCAGAAAATCAACACATAAACATCCATCACTCCCTACAGAACATATTTAGCAGCTCTGAATTTTAAAAGGTTAGCTTCTTAACCCTGTGCTTATGCTTTGAAATGCTTGGAAGCCACTATCTGTTTTAAAGACAATGAATTTTTTTCCAATTCAGTTTACTGATTGAAGAGAAACTAGGATAATTTGTCGAGCCCATTGCTGAGCAACACAATCACCATGGATGACAGTCCAGAGGTTTTGATTCCAACATACTATTTGAAAGTGCATGCTTTATTTCTTCTTTTTCACCTGCAGATCACTCAATTGAAATTTGGTTTGTATTTGTTTGTTTGTTTGTTTTCCACTCCCTTTCAGCTCCTGACTCTTTTGCTAGCTCAGTGATTTTACCATTTATCTTCTTCTGAGAAAGCAAGGATCCATAACTACAGGCCTGAAATTAATTAGATGTAGAAATAATATGACAGCTATTGATGTGTCTTTCATTGAGAGAAATCTTCAAGAGGAGAGCTTCAGACAGAAAGACAATAGAGAGAAGCCCCCAGTCCTCCCCTGGAAGGCCATAAAGGAAAGCAGTTTTACAGAACAAACCTGTGAGACTCCAGAGAGAATAAAGGAAAAAGCAGCCCCATTCGAACATGACCAAAGCAGTAATTTCTTTGTCCTCTGGCAACTACAAGCCCATTCAGAGATCACTTTAAAAAGGTATTACCTGCTCAGTGCACAGAAAATGATGATGGGAATGTGATCTGCTGTGCTTGTTGCTGGTTCCTGTAATGGTTATTCCACTTTGAGGCAGATTTTCAAAAGTTTACCAAGCTGAATCCTTTCCCCTCAGTTTGCAACCTTCAGGCACTTCCTTTCTCCAGTGTCTTCACCCATCTTATTTCAGTCTTTCTCAGCTCAGGCATTGAGGAAGCTGGAGCTGATTCATACAGCTAAGCTGAAGTCACTCAGATCCTGGGTGGATTTGGGTCAGCTGTGGCCTGAGAGTAACATCTGGGGAATGTTACTCTTTTTCTACCATGGTTAAATTTTATTTTGATTATACAATACTTGATAATTAATATTTTATAAATGACCTGTGCTTTAGGAAGAAAGAGGTGCCCTGCATGTGTATGGAGGCAACACAATAAAGTACTGATTTGTCAGGGCTAAAACACAAAGAACTGAGTGGATCTGGAATGGCAAGCTACGGAGCACCTTGTGTATGCTTGGCTGCAGAAGTCATTTACTGCATAAGGACTGGATGCCAGAAAATCCCTTTGCCTGCTATGCTCAGTGTAGAGGGAACAGAAGATAAATAGAATTTCACCACAGCTTTTAGAGAAACCACACTTGCTGTCCATCCTCTGGGGCACCAATGATTCCTTTTCTATTCCGTGATGAAAGTTAATCTTTGCAATTTTATGTTCACCATCTACTCCCAATTCCTTAGTTACAGGAACAGTATAATCTCATCTTTTGGGATCCCAATCTTTTGGGATGCTTCTACCTTTTTTAAAGGATGGTGGGACACAGTAATTCCATGTTTGTCTCCATACATCACTGGAAAACCTGTGAGCATCTATCTTATTGCATAGAGAAGGCCCAGCTCTAGAGAAGAAGAAAAACAATTGGAATCTATAGATTTCCTCTCTTTTTCAGGGCAGTTTCTACATTTATTTTGTTGGGATGTCTTGTCTGGTTTCTCCTAGGGACTGAATGAAGACTGAATATAGAGCTTCTCTTTTGGATGATTGACAGAATGTGTGGTTAGACAAGTCTTTTTGGAGTCAGACATAACCCCAGCATAAGGGATCTCAGAAAAAATACTGATTTTTTTTGTAGCACGAACCTCTCTCTCCCTTGAGTACCATCCTATTACAGTCATTGCTGACAGAATAAAGAACTATCAAAACAACAAGGTTCAAAATAAAACTCGAGAAGCTCTTATGAAACATAAAAGCTCCGTGCTTCAAAATTCTGGGCTGAGGAGAGCACAACGTGTGCACAGTGAAAAGTTTGGAGGCAAATAAATAAAAGAGATCAAAGCCCATGTTAAAATAAAGAAAGCTCTAAGAAATATTTACTATGCATCAGATCAACTGCAGTGTAATGATCACAGAGAACTCATTTCCAGTGGCATATATAAACCCAAATGTTAATCAGGAGAGGGATGGAGGAGGGAAATGGCAGTGCATGAGGACAGCTCTGGGTTATGTCACCACTCCCAACAGTGAAGGTGACAGACAGGGAACAGAAAAACCTTGAAAGCCACAAGAGAATTGAGCCATATTTAGTACCTGCTGCCCCAAAATCCCTGCTAAGGCAGCTTTTGACAATATCAGAGGTAAGAAATGGAGAGAAAAGTAGTGGGTGGCAAGATCTTACCCAAAGGGAGAAATTCCTTACTTTCCAAGTTTTTGCTTGACAGCAAAAGGAAGAGGAGAAACATCTTGCATGGGCCCATCTCAGCCAGAGGCTTGTCACATACAATGAATCTTTTCTAGGATGAATATTTAAATAGTTTCAAGGGATTATGAACCTACAGTTTATAATTTTCACTTACCTATGCACTGCTTGTTACAAGTAGAAATGAGCATCTCAGTGGGGAAGTTCTTTGATTCCTCATCTATTTCACTGATCCAAACCCATTTTGTGCATGGGACTGAGATGATCCAGGCTGGTCGAGCTCCGTTTTACACCATACCTAATCTAATCAACAGCAGAGCCTTATTACCCAAATTCCTTGACTTTCCCCAGAGCAAAGAGGATCACTCTATCATAGCTGCAGCTTGTATATATACTATTATATTACATATATCAAGGAACACCTTCATATTTTTTTTTCTTTGCTTTGGTCCTTTATGTCATTACTGCATTGGTCTATTGTGTTATTTTTACTGGAAAATGATCATTCTACTTATTCCTCAAAGACTGTTGAATTACTGATGAGATCTGCATAATAAATCCTTACATTTTCTAATGTTTACTAATCCAAATTTATGTTTTATTTAATATTTAAGAGATATCCACGAGAACTTACTCAAGATTTTTTAATTTTTTGAGTAATTGATTTCATTATCATAATTTCTCCTATTTAATTCTTCAATTACTATAAAAAGTAATTGAGATTTATTCCTACATAAAATCTAATTCATGCTATAAGTAGATAGAGAAGGAAACAGACTGATCATTCTCAAATCTCATTCTTGTTATTTGGGTTATTAATAAATGATTTTATTTTCCAGAGTAGAATGTCATTCAAGTAGCTTGAAACCTTTTATAGTTTGAGAATTGTCTTTTGTTCTGTCAAACAAAAATAAATAACATGAAATAATTCATATGGCACAAAGTGTTTATAACCTAGTAACAGTACGAGATTGTAATTCTGAAGTGTAATAATACCATTGTGGAAGGAAAGGAAGACAGGAGAAAAGTTTTGCAGGTTTTCATAGAAATGTATTTTGCAATAAGCGCTGCTTAAGGCAATGTTTTTTTTCTGATATAAATCAATTCATTTTGGCAATCAGCAGGTACTATCACTGTGCCTACTCAAAATAAAGCCAACAGTTATTTAGGTGTATGAATACAAACCCTCAGTGTCCAATTCAGCTCCTCTTCAGTTGTTCACTGTGGAAGTAAATTAATCTGAATGTCTGAAATATCTCATTAATCTGTATGAAGTCATGTATGGCTTCTAGAAATGGGACTAAGGACTTAAGTATTGTGTTCCATGTCATAGTATTTCATTTTACACAGCTTCTCAGACTTCCACAAAGCCAAGAATACTGGAGGATTTAATCCATACATCCTGGGTGCTTATTAAATAAAATTCCTTAAACAGTACAAAAATGGGTATCAGCAAAGAAACTCCAGTCTCCATTTTCAACTGTCCCGTCAAGGTTTATCCTATTCTGTTATTGCTGCATGGAAATCTGAACTCAGTTTCATCCCTGACTGCTTCAGGAGATGCATGTGCACAACACAGAGACTGTCCTATATTCTGCCCAAGGAGCTCCTAATCTCATGCTGAGCTGTGAGTCTGCCTGCTGACACAGGTGAGTTTTCTGAAACAGCAGCAGTAAGGCTGCTTGTGGGGCTGGGGAACCAGGCATATGATAGCTCCAGAGAAGTGTCTTATTAATGGAAATCAGTGCACTTACTCAATTTTTTTTCATAGGTTTTCATGTCATCATTAACTTAATTTTATCAAAATAAGATGCAGCTTTTTTATAAACTTGTGGCAGGGGAAGAGATTTTATTTAGCACTCAGAACCTGTGTGTCAGAATATCAGAGGGATATAAGAAAATAAAATTTAAAAATATCCTCAGTGGATCCATTTTTAAGTTAATTCCACTCAGCAGATGCCCTTCCTAAACTACTTTCAAATGACTGCCTTGCTTAAGTTCCATTTTAATAACTACTAAATAGCACTTTTTTCAGTGACATGCATGAACTAAAACCCACATTATCATCATCTGGAATAGCTTTCTATGGATTCACTCGTTGCATGGTCTTGAAAGGTTTCCGAGAAAAGAGACTGCTTGATTTCTGTATGGAAATCTGACATTTAGAGTATGAGGCAAATGAGCCGTAAAGAGGATGGGTGAAGTAACATCAGTGGGTTTTAAGTACCCTCCTGGTTATTGGATGCATGACATTGATTTGAAGCACGAAGCAGTGATGCTAATTTATAATTTCTGCTTGTGCATTTGCACACGAGTGCTTTGGGAGTGGCAGTCTTCAAAGATGTACAAAGAACAGGAGAAAGTGGCCAGTTAGAGCATTTACCTTGTGTCACATCATTACTGAAAGCATTGACAACACTCCCTTCCATCTTCTCCCCCACACTTCAAGGCACAATAAAAGGGTTTGAAAGGAAGGGAACAGTTTTAGGTCCCCAGCTTGGTGCTGTTCACACCTTGTAGCTTGTGTCAGTGGATGACAACCCGAGCTGCCTGCCAGGAGAGGAGGATTTTGCCGGCCCGTGTCTGAACAGCTCCGGTGGGTGCCAGTCATTACTGACACCATCTGTTCACTTCGGTGACAGCACTTCCAATCTGCTCTCCTGGAAGGGAAATGGCTGCAGAGGAATTCCAGCAACTCTGCTGCAGGAAAAGATTTATGCCCACATACAAGGAGAATTTTTTCCTCTTTGCTTCCTTCCTCTGTGCATATATGAAAAGTTCCCGTGCACTTGAAGGTAAAATAACTTCCTGAGAAAACAAAACAGAAGGGTCCATTAATTCTTGGTACAAAGTCTGTGTGTCTGACTTCCTATAATAAAACATGTCATGCTTGCTGGAATAAAAATATATATCGCATATGTAAATGTCCACTGTGTGGACAATTATGCTTTATTATAAATGAGAAATCAAATTTCATGAAAAAAATGAAACTTGAACACAAAATGTGGCCAATATTTGGGGTGTTACTTATCAGCTGATAGTTTAAAAGATGAGCCATTTATAAGGAGGAAATGGAAAATTATAAGGGATTAACCACTTGTGATCCATGGTAATAAACTAATGTTGGGTGTTACTATTTCATGATACCTGAGCAATAATTACCTTAACTGCTTTGAATCATTTACCAGCTCTCTATAATTTATAGCTCAAGCTTTATGAAATTTCTCAAGTTATTAAAAAAACCCAACAAAACAGACTGAAACTGTAAGCACAGGAGACTTCTCCAGTGGTTCCTTTTTTTTTTCACTACATAATAATGAAAACATTCATATGAGCATGCAGTCATATGTTTGCCAAAATAAGATGAAGTTCTTCATTTCCTCTGCAGTCTTGAATTTTATTTTTTCACATAACTCTCAAAGGCAGAAATTTCATTTGTAAGGTGACTATTGGTTAATGAGTGCACATCCTTTATTCCCTTTTTGCTTTATAGTAGTGTCACTGAAATGTCTCTGAAAAACAACTGGAACTTGCAAAGTTCTGGATAATAGACATGCACTGCTTGGGTGAGGCAGAAAGATGATCTATCTTTTAAATTGCAGTGTAAAATAAAGATGTACAAGATTGGGTAAACATTGAAAGCATTTTGAACGTGGTAGCACTCAGGTTTTGACAAAATAATTCTGTTCATACCAAAGTATTGTTCAAAATGGTGTTGTGAAAGCAAATTAATTCAACCACTTATCACGGACCAGAAAAGATCAGGGAAAAATTTACTCTGAAATTTGTGTCTCACATATGCATTTCAATTTCATTTCAGTTGGCTTTTGCAAGAAGTTCTAAAGATCAGTAGAAAAGACACCTTTTGGAAAATGTTTCCTGTCATAAAAATAACTGTCTGCTATTAAATCTTGATTTACACACTGAAAGAACAATTAAGTATCTATAGTACTTTAAAAATATTTCCCCATACTTTCAGAAATGAAGTAATATTGACAAACTAACAGAACTGAAGGCTGTAATATTGAAACAAAATAAAGACACATAGGTTTCCAGATTAATTCCATGAATTTTACTGACATTCTGTCATGGTGAAAACCATGGTGAGACTAAAACAGGACCAAAGTGGACCAAAAGTGGAAATAAGTGGACCAAACCTGGAAATATTGCAAGTGCATGTGAACTGACTTTTTCAGCTACAAGAGTAAAATAAATAGTTAAAAATAATAACTGTTCTTTGTTTCTCTAAAGTGAGCATAAGAAATTCTAATTTACAGGAGTCCAAGGAAATTTGGAGTAAACAAAAATAATGCTACAAATTGTGAGGTGAAATATCCACTTTCCTACTGGAACTCTGTCCCTGACACAGGGAATAGTTTTTGTCAAGTCATTTATGTTTCCTTGGGCTAGACACTTGTTTTTGATGCCATTGGAAATGACATTTGTATATTCCAGAGGAGTTGCCTAGTGAAGGGATCTGTACATTCAGGAAAATTTAAAAATGCTGCAACAAGGAATGGTTAAGATATTGAGCTGTAACTCTGGGAATTTCCTTTATAAACCTATTTTTGTCTCTTTAGGCCACTTTGGACATTTCACCTCTTTGGTCTTTATTTTCTCCTACATTTTAGCTCCAAAAGAGGTGGGGGGAGAAGGGTTTGCCATCTTCAAAAGCTTTCCAGCCATTACTAAACCCAGAAGGGAAGGGAAGAGTCCAGGAAAACCTAGTGATGACTGCTGCATGTAGGCAATACCTTAATATTTGTCATTTAGAATAATTTTCATATAAAATGGGGCTCTAGGAAGTGCCCTTTGCTGGGACTCAGCACAGCCTCCTGCTCTGGAACAAGGGGGAATTTCCTTCGTCCTTCTCTTCCCCTTCCCCTCTAGGCTGATGAATGAAAATTAGTCAATATTAGCAAGGGGTTTTTTCAGTCAAGCGTTGAAACCAAAGCAGGTCACATAAAGAGAGCACTCACATCCTCTGCTGGATCTGCTGGGCTGGTGACCAAAAGGAAAGAAATGGGGCAAAGCTTCTCATTAAGAGAGGGCTGATGCTGCTCTGTCAGCAGACACTGGGGCAGGATGCATGACCATCACCTCAGCTAAATGGAATTGGGACAAAAACCCTGCACTGATCCTTAAAACTCTTCAACAGCTCAATCCAGGGCACCTTCATTTTTCTGGGCAGCCTGATAGAAGCAGATTGAAGAGGGTAAAGCTGTGGGGTCATTTTATATTTCTCATTTGTCTCCTATTAGGAGCATCTGGCCTGTGCTTGACACAGAGATGAAATTAAATACATGTATTCAGAGAAGGATATGCCACTTCCCTAACCAAGGTTAGAAAGAACATCTTCCAGTGCCTGGGTTGTCAAACTCAGCACTTGCAGTAAATAGAGAGAAAATTCTCTTTTTTTTTCCTGTCGTTATAGGTCTCAATTTATCTCTTTCTCTTGCAGTTTTAGTGCTGTTTTTTCTTCGTGCTAAAGTATCTTATATCACTGAAACAAAATTTGCCACCTTTCTCCAAACAACTGCTCAAATTGGATGCTGTTCTCGCCTTACAAGCACTGTAAAAGTTATTAGATGGTTAGTAATATCCAAATAACTTACACTCCCAGCAGAGATGTATCCTTCAATACTTTAAATTCTTGTGTCAGGTTAAATGTGATAGGAATGCAAGGGTGAGAATTCATGGTTTTAGCAACTTTAAAAAATTGAAAGCACATTTTAGTCATGCTCCTGATTTAAAAATGGGCAAACAAAATGAATGTTTCATAAGAAAAAGAGTAGCAAAGTTGGTGTAATCTGAGGAAAGCTTTCTTGTTTTACATGTTCCCACTGGGTTATTTTCTAAGTCACTTTTTAAAACACAAATGAAATTAATGTTTCCTAAGAGAAAAAGCAGCAAAATGGGTAATCTGAGGAAAGATTTCTTTCTTGTTTTTCATGTTGTTTACTGGGTTATTTATCCTCATCACTTCTTTAAACACAGGCATCAATAAACAAGTTATAAGGCACAGTAAGAATTTGTGGCCTGCAATTCAGCTGAGCTATGCTCAGACAATACCATTAGGTCTAAGCAATGTAACTAAGCCTTGATAGTGATCATTTAACAGAATAATCTGATTTTTTTTTTTTAAGTGCTAGCATTTTGGGTTTTCAAGCAAAAATCCCAGAAACTCACCACCCTGCAGCATCCACTAAACTCACTTGAGCAGAAGACCCAGCACAGTCTGAACAAGAGTCCGATGGAAAAAAAAAGACTAGAAACCAGCTCTCAATCAAAACCAGAGACAAAACTGATCTCTTTATCTTTTACTTTCTGTGGAAATAGCAAAATGCAGCTGTTACGTCTATGCTCACAAAGAACAGAACTTTTGTATATGCCATGAAAAAAAGTAGTCTAGAATATTGAAAAGACCTCCAAATCTATAGGACTAAATAGTGCATTTCTAAAGAAAATACCAGTATCTTTTTTCCCAGTAATGTTCTCCATTGGAAGTTAAACCAGGGACTGAACAGAGCAATTGTACTTTAGATTACTCTACTACAATTGCCATGCTAATAACCTTGCTCAAATACCATACATTAATTTATACATATGTATATCAGAAACATTATATAGCAGTTAATTCTGTATTAAAATCACAGTTGTTTATGCACTTGACTAATTTTCCTTCCTGAAAATGGCTGGTCAGCAATTAGTTTCCTGTTTACCACAACCATTTTTGCAACTGTAATTTCTCTCCAAAGAGTAATGCCAGGACAGCAGAACTGCAACGTTTTCTGTTTTCCAGTATTAACCTGCTGGACAGCAGAGATTTTGTTAATTTTAGAAATTTAGCAGCTTTCTTTCTTTAAATTTTATTTTTTAAATGACTGTTTCATATTGCTGGTGGATTCCTCCTCCATACTGTGTGCTGTGCTCTACAAACATTTTTATTTTGATTTCATTTTGCACAAAAACTGCCACATTCTAACAACTCAGATGAAACTAATGGAACTGTAGTTTGAATAAAAGTGTGTGATACCACATGGTGGAAAACTTAGAGTTTAAGGTTTTAGAATATAGTAATATATATAAAGCAAGATGGAGGTTTTAGGATGTAGGTTAGTTCTTCTTTTTTCACCTTTTTCTTCATAGGTCTAGATGGTTTTTGTAATTGGGTAGAAAAATCCTCATTGTGGGCCACAAGTGGTTGGTTATTGGTTTAAAAATAAAAATAATCTAGGTGTCATTTCTTAATTGGACAGTTGATTCTTAAAAGGCCTTGTAAAGATACAGATAGGGCTCCATTTTCACTTTGTTAGCTACAAGTGCTGTAGAACTCATGGTTTGTGAGGCTTTAATATAGATAAGAATTAATAAACATCTGAGTCAGAACAAGAAATACCATCGCACGCATTTAACCCCAACTCTGGGAAAAAGAAGATAAAAGTGACAGTCTGCTTTTGTTCACTGGTCTTCAAATGATGCTGAAAGGGGACAGGTTTGTATAGAAGAGGTAATTAGCCCAGTTACTACAGACACATTTCAGTGGGAGCTGCATGGACCTCACCAAGTTCCATCAGGAGGTTGCAGAGCTGCCTCTTCTCTCAGTGCTTCCAACCTCTCAGAGCGTGGAACTTGACGCTTTTTGCGATGTACAAACCAATATCTCATTGCTACAAAATCCAAAAGTTAAAGAGTATCGCAACCCTATACCTTCAGTCAAGTATAAGGATGGGAAAAGAAATGAGCTTTGGAAAGAAAAAACATTTGAATAGAAATTGCAAGCAAGAGAAAAGTTCCTGAGAGGAGAAAAGGGTAGCTTGATTCTTCAGAAGAGACTTACAGAGAGGAAGGAATAGAAGCCTTCAAGCCATCAAACTTCATTGAGAAATGAAGTGAGGTTATGGACTGGTCAGGTTCAACTCTGCTGCATTCTGCCCGGCAGATTGAACATTTTCTTTAATTTTGAATTTATAACAGAACCTGAGCAGATTTCATTGGCCCTGATTCCCCAATTTTTTGTGTATTTCTGATTTTACTGCAGAATGAGTGCAGCTCTGAGGAGTGCCATGAAGTGACACCACCTAATTAGAAAAGGGACTGCACTTCAGGCTTCAGCAACACCAAAAGGAAGATTGCAAATTTAAGTCATTCCCATACCCTGAGGGTACTGGCTTTACAATTTTGGGTCATTTTAAATCTCACAGATCCTTATTAAAAAAAAAAAAAAAAAAAAAAATCCATTTCTGATATACTTGAAATTATTAGAAACAAAGTGTACCAAGTAAGAGTCTGATAAAATTGTGGGCCATATTCCTAATAGGAAAAGGAAGGTTTTTTACAGAAAATTAGATTGTTCTTTTCCTGGATCATCCTGAACACTTCTTTCTGGGTTGTGGGATTTCTTTGCAAGGATATAATACTCTACCTGTTGCCTGCTAGCTGCTGGGGCTAAGGGAAACCTAAGAGATGAGGAAGAAACAGAATTTTGTGCTGAACACCTTTACTATGCTACTTAACCTTGTCATAAATCCTTTAATAACCTCCAGCTGCTCTGTTGTTATCATGCCCTTCTGAGCTTAGCTGGTTGAATCTCTCTCCTGCTTCTAAACTTCTTGGTAAAAGTAGCTTTGTCTCTTGCAAAGTCCATCCTAAGGCTGAACAGCAAATAGCCAAGGGACTGTTCCCCAAAATCCTGCTCATCTCCAAGCATGGATGCTCCTCCCTATTCCCATGAATGGGGAAAGGTACAGGGAGTTCAGCAGAAGAATCATTTATTAACCTGAAGTTTGCAGCTTCAAAGGGAAAATAAAAGCCAGGGAAATCCCTCGGTGTGTCAGGATCTTGTGGAGGATAAGTAGAAGTCATTCCAGGAATGATGTGGCTACGTCTCATGGATAAGACTATTCTATCTTCTGAAATTCTCACAGGCTTGTGAGGATCTCTGCTGGCAGTTTTTAAGAAAAAAAATGTTTCCAGATCAATCAGTTGAGAACGTTTTTGAAACATATTTCTGTGAAAGCAAATAGAGGGATTCACCTATTTAGCTGGGGAAAAAAATATTACCATGTTTAAAAAAAGAAAATAAACTTAATTTGCACAACACACAGAGTATGGGGGGAGAGAGACAAGTCATGGTCTTTGAATGTTTAAAGATTTTGAATTATTCCATTTATTTTGAGCTTATTCATGGTCCTGTGGCCTGCAGGCCTCAGGGATGATGAGGCTAAAATGCCAAAAGGGATGTCACTGCATGAAAGCTTCAGAATTAATGCAAGTGAGCTCAGTTTTACATGTGACCCCTTTGGACTTCACCTTAGCTACAAAAGAAGATACTAAATTAAGCTGGCAGAAAAACTCAGAAAGATCCTAAACTGTTCTTGCAAACAATCAAAGTTGTGTGGTCAGTGCTGGCAAAGAAAGCTGGTTCTTTTTTTTGTAAACTGCTTCTCTGATTATCATTTTCACTTTAAATATTTTTCCCCTTTGAGGAATT
The DNA here is from genome assembly GCF_965231275.1 of Zosterops lateralis. Classification (NCBI taxonomy): domain Eukaryota; kingdom Metazoa; phylum Chordata; class Aves; order Passeriformes; family Zosteropidae; genus Zosterops; species Zosterops lateralis. Next base: position 105,310,655 of record NC_139763.1, on the reverse strand, counting down.
CCTCCAGGATTTTCCCTCCTGCCTTGTCTCACCACAATGACTCAGCTGGGAAAATAATGTAGCCTGCAGTTTAGCCAGTGTGCTTTATCAGGAGGCTTTTCTTGGAAAAAAAAAAAAGATGATTTAAAGTGAAATTCCTTAGTTTAGCACAGATTAGGGCCTTCCGGTAGTTCACATGTGCAGAGATGAATTATTAACCTTTGGGGAAAGGTAGCAGTGTGTTCACATTAACTTCTCACAGTGTTTGAGGTTTTTTCCCAAGTGCACATTGGGGAGCCATTGGGATGCTAATAATGGAGTGCTCACTAATTCCTACAACTCCTTGTTTTATTGCAATGATCTCTGCAGAGTGAGTACAGCACAAACCATTCCAGCCAACTATGATTGTTATTATTATTATTATCGTTATTATCATTATCATCATCATAATTATCATCATTATCATGTCTATCATTATCATATTTATTACTCTGTTAATGCTCATCTAAATTTTTAATAAAAGCTTCAGCCCCTCTCAGACGGTGTTTATGTACCTTGATCTCCATGTGAACTAAATTTAAACAGAGAAACAGAGAGGAGGCTGTTGTTTGGGGTGTTTTATTTGTTTCTCTGTTTGTTTGTTTCATTTTAAGTAGACTAATTTCTTCTCATGGGGAAGGTCAGTCATTCCTCAGAATCAAAATTCTCCCAAAGTGGAAGCCTCTGGGCTGAAAATAATGAAGTTTCTGGGAGTCACTGCACATGCAAAGATATAATATTGGTGTGGAAACTACAATGTGGGATTTAGTTCTGATGAAAGCTTTGTTAAGGAAACGTTTAACATTAGTATAATAATGTTTCTTTAATATTTCAATTGAATTTAATTTAAACAAAATAATTTCTTTGGCATCCGAGAAATGTATCAGCATAATTAAAAAACTAATAAATCCTTCGCTTCTCTATCTGTTACTCATTACATTTTCTAGAATTGAAATTAAATAATTGAGGTAGCATTTGCTGACCAGATTTTTGAACCAGTAAAGCAGAGGTTTCTTATGTGAGTAGGTAAAACTGTTTGAAGAGTTAAAACCAGCTTTTTCCAGCCATATCCTCTTGGCAGACAGACTTGCTTTGAAGGTAGGTTTTTTTTTCCCCATGTCAGTTCATTAAAGTAAACCAGTTCAGAGAGTAATTTAAAGGAGAGAATTTTCTGAGGTATCGAGAAATTGAGAAAACTATTTTCCTCACAAGGTATGGCTCTAAATGAGGAGTGAGAACTAGAAGTCCCATAATCCAGGATAATTTGGACCCTGGAAAGGTAACTCATTAATTAAAAACAACACTTTTAGAACAAGATGCTGAGTTTTTCCTGGTTTTTTTTTTTTTTTTTCCTTTTTTTACTCCCAGTAATATCATTCCTACAAAAAATGTTAGACCCTTGTTAAACTCTAAGCTTAATTGCAAATGTAGATTTCTATTTTTAGGTCATCCTGATTAAAGTCAGAGTCTCAGATGTAGCTTGATGCAAATCACAAGTGAAAAGGAATAATTTAGTAAATAAATGAAAGCTAGCATTTACTAATAAATGGCTACTCTGAATAAATTGTATAGTATTAATATATAAGTAGTCTGAATAAATGGCATACTTTATCACATATAATAATGGGGCAGTCACCTATAAAAAAAGAGAGACAATGGGTTTTTCTGTGTGTTTGCTGATCCTCTTTTGTACCGTTCCATCTTGTTTCAAGTCAATTTAAGGTTAAAATTTGCATCCAAACCATTTCCATTTTTTGACAGCAGTGTAAGCAGAACCAAATTGCACCTTGCTAGTCACTCAGGGAAAAAAAAAAAAAAAAAAAAAGGCAATATATATCAGGCTTGGGTACGCTAAACAGCATTTTTGAGGGAGAAAAAATGAAGGTAGCACAGATCCTCCAAGGTGACTCTGCCTGTGAAGAGGTGGCAGGCTGTTATCTGCTGGGTGTCACTGCCTGCTGAGGATGAACAGGGGCTCTCTGACAGCAGCCTGATCACCCCTCACTGGAAAAAGGAGCTGGGAAAAAGATTATCAAAACATGATGCCTTTATGAAGTGTGGAGTTTAAAGCAGGGCCCCAGAACCCCTTTCCTGGTGTCCTTTTCAGGGGAAAACAGATCTCAGGGGAACGAAGAGGGATGGATGTCACGGTGTCTCGCCTGGCAGGTGATGGCGCACAGATGAAATATCTTTCACCAGGTGCGTTCAGGGGGATAAAGTCAGAGATTTTGCTGGGTTATAAACACGGAGCTGTCAATGCCCCCATTACTCAGAGTTATCAGGAGGTGTTTATACCCACACTGGGGAAATCTCGAACAATTAAAGGCACTGAGTGCCCCAGCCTGACCCAGGTGCTCTCCAGGGCTGTATGCAGGTGCCGATGCAGCCATTGAAACAGCCTGGCAGGTTTGCAGGGTGTTTTTCTCTTCAGGACCGTGGCATGTGTCACTGGGAACACTGAGCTGCTGCCACATAGAGCACAGACTCTCCCGTTCCACACCAGCAGCCTCGTTTGCCCCTTTGGCAGGTGGGGGGCACCGAGTGTCTGCTTTTTGAAACAGGAATGTTCCATCAGGACTTGCACAGATCTAAATTCAGCAGTAAACAGGGAAGGGGAAAGGTTCCAGTTAGCGGATTTCCTTTCAAAGACTGAGAGAAAATAGCCTTTTTTTTCTTTTCTGCTTTTGGTATTGTGGCTGAAATAAACATTCATTAAAACTTACCCTCTCCAAAATCCAGCTACAGTGGCTTAGCAGGATGCCTCAGGAATAGTGCAGCAACAAAGTGGAAGGAAGTGGTATCAGATCACCATGGCAGAATAAAAATTTAAAATTATTACACCTTTTCAAAGCCCTCAGGTTATCAGTTGTTAAAAAAGAAAATGAAAAATCTGATGTCAGATGTAATGCTGACTTTTTTTTCAGTAGCAACCAGGATACTTGATAAGAGCATGATCCAATTCCTGGCTCTGTCATGCATAGTCAGAGTTCTAGCTTAAGTGCCTCATGTAAAACTACATTCAGGGTTAGAAATACTTTTTTCTCTTCTATAAAAATAATGATTTAAGTTTCCTGGCCCATGCTAAAGAAATTACTGTTAATTATTTAGAATATATTTACCCTAGAACTCCAAAATAACATTAAAACACCCAACTAATAAGAGAATTTAATACACAACAGGAGGAAACTTGCAAGTTTAAACCAGACTAGAAGTTGCTTCTCTGTTGTTACACATAAAAACTACAATTTGCACAATATTAAAAGGATCTGAGGCTTTCCCTTTCTAGAACAGTCAAAGGCAAGGAGCCCCAAAACCTTCATAAACATTGGTGGAGAATCCATGACTCAGTCATTACCTGGCCACAGTTCTGGGCCGTGGAAAGAATTAATCTTTCCAGTCTTCCACTCCTCTAACTTTGAATCCTACTTTGAATCCTTAAAAGCTTGGGGCACTGTTTAAAATATGAGTATCAGTGTTTAATGATAACAATCCATCATCTGCTCATCACCTTCAGCTGGAATGCTGTTGGGGTCTCTCTGGTAAAAATGGATTTTTGAGACAATCAATTGCTTGGGTGCGAACATTTCAGGATGCAAGAGCAAAGCACCTGTGAGACAGGGCAGCTAAACACAATTCAAGAGGAAAATCTTTCTGTGAAAGCATATAGAACTATAAGAAAATCCAGCAGAGATCTTAATTCAGCAGCACCAGAGGACCAGCCCATTCTGAGCTGCAAAGGGGACTGACACATCCCCATTTGATTGACAACTGCAAAGCCCCATCAGGCATTTCATCAGGAGGTGAGGAGCATATCAATGTTCAGCCTGGCAAATCATCATTCATAGTCAGCTGCTGGGTGCATTAGCAGGTTTAAAAAAGCTTTGCACTCCTCACTTGTGCACACACTGCCTGCAGAAACTGCTTTACTGTGTAAGCTGCTCAAATCATCGTGGCACAGTGAGGGGAGTTGGTTCCCTGCACACACACACACGATGCCACCTGCCTGGCAGCAGATACAAAACCAGCCAGTAATTTCACATCCATCCTTAAATTCAGGTTGAATGATCATTGTTGGTACAATGATCTTGCTCAGGTCTGCTGAAGGTTCAGTTTTGCTGAGTTTGTGACCTTAGGAAAGGGCAAAAGAAAACCTGCTGAGTGGTGCAAAAAGCATAGTTTGAAATATATACTGATTTTTTAATAAAGTAGGAGTCTATAGGATGGGTCTTGGGGCAAAGAAATTTATGGGTAGCTTAACTTCAAACCCCTCTACAATGCTTTCATTGGTAAATTATGCATCCTTCTTTACCCCAGCAATATTCCATTTTTACCTTGGATACATGTTATCTAAGAAGCTCTTTTCATATTTGCTAATCATCTAATAAGATATTAAGTTAAAGACTCTGAAGAGAAGCCCTTGCTGAGTCTACATAATTAATAAAGACTATATTCAAGGCATATGATCTCTGCAGTTCCAATGGCACAGGATGTGACCAAGCCCAAATATTCCAAATTACATGAGTAACAAGGCTACAGAACATGAGTGACAGGCTGACATTAACAGCATCCTGCAGTGATAACAGCAGACAAACCATGAACTTAAATCCTGGCTGTCTCAGAGCTTGGTCAGTCCTTTCTCTGTCAGCCATAAATTTCAGGCCAGTGCTCATATATCAGCTAAATCATTTGAATGGTCCTTCACTGTATCATTCCCCAGCTGTTGACTGGATGCATCCATCAATGAGGTGAGCAGCTTCTGCTGCAGTTAGAGTAATACCTATTTTTCAGTTTGAAAAGAAAGTCAGTGGCAAGGTTACCTAATGTAGTAACAATCTTTCTATTTAACCTTTAATGCCAAAAAACGTTGATGTAAGCGATAGTCACCCATTAAGGACACAGAAACAACATTTAGGCTGCTTTCCTGTCATTACAGGAAGTGTGAATATCAAAGTGTTGAGTGGTCCTGAACTGCTGAACCATTTGTACTCTACCTGCTTAGAAAAACTCGGGATCTGACCTCCTCGTTTTGCAAGAATTTATTTAAATCAACAGCAGTAAACATATTTATTCAAGTGCATTGCAATTTTCTGCAGCCAACTTGTAAACAGAGGTAAAAATGAACAACTTCAGCCTTGTGTTTGTAATCCTGAGAAACACATGGACTGGAAAATATAACCTTAGGCTTGAATTTCCTAAACAGATATGAAAATACCATCATATAAATGAATTCCCTCCTGGTTTCTTGAATCATTTTTGCTTCTCACATTTTTTAAAAGCTCCTTTCAATAATTAGCCAACAGCAAAATTGCACAGAAAGAAAACTGCAGCTATCTCCATCTGCATGTGGATTAGCAGGTAGAAAAGGAAACAAATCCATTTTCCATACAGGAGCTGTAAATCCTAGGACCTGATGGAATTGGACTAATTAACAAAGAATTAAAGTTGGGTAATTTTTGGCATTCCTACTTCATTGATAATTTTATGGCAAGCAAATTAGGAAAGCACCAGATGAGAGAGAGTAATGAAAGTCATTTACATCAACTAGCTTGGCTAGAGCTGAGGCCAAATGGCATTTAATGACATATATTTTCATTCTTAAATAATATTGGTTGGATGTGGGGAAGGAGCCAAACCTTTGTTAAAATCTTAAATTTATGGTATTTTTAAGAAGAAAACAAAAGTCTTAATCCCTGATCAGCTGTTTGCAAACCCAATGAAACTTTTTGAAGGACTTATGTTTTGAAACTATGCCTTTGGCTACAAATACATAAAAATATTTTGTGTTCTATACTTACAAAAATGACTTCATTTCTCCTATGTCTTGATAAGATCAAAAGCATAATTTTGAAGGCTCTGAATGTATCTGGTATCCATTAGTAGCCCAAACATTGCTCTTCCAGTTTCACACTGATGAGAATTTTTTAAGTTATGGAAGCAAAAGTTGCAGTTGTGTTTAAATAAGCCCTTGGGCAACTGATTGTGCTCTTGAAGTTATCTCATTGTCCAAGAAAATTCATCACCTTTGGACAGTATTATCATTTTACATCTTTTGCAACATGCATGCATCTAAAACCAACAGTTTTGCCACACACTCTCCACTATTTGCACATTGATTGACAATTTGCTGACAATCTGCTGTCCCTGTCTGAATCTTGTTAAATTGGGACTTTTTTGGTCAGCGAAAGATGGTTTTACGTCCCCAAGTCCAGGACAAAACAAATAATCTGCCAAGACATTATTCTTAAAACCCACAGGAGTCACTCTGAAGGTTAAACAGACCACTCCACATAATGGGTGATTTTTCTTTTTGCATCACATTCACTTTACTAAGCATCAGAACCTTTCTATCAATTAACATGCTCCACTTCCTATCAGATGCCATTCTATCCAACTAAAATTGTCCTTGGCAATTTTCCTGTTTAATTTAACAGATCCTGCTCAGAAATCTGTCTCCTAAATTCCATGTCTCACTTATAGAGCCTGCAGCCCACCCCACCCTGTGCAGCCTTGTCAAGGTGCTGGCAGGTGAACCAGGTTCCAAAGAGTAAAAGAAACACTGCCGACATTCCAGCTGGAAATCTCCAAGCAGACTTTGTTGCTCTTTGTTCTACATATTTAAAAAAAATGGTTCTGGCAGTTCCCCATTGTTTCCACAGCTCAGAGGAGAGAACCAAGCCTGGCACTGCCTGCCCAGTGTGAGCAACAGGACCTGACACAGGAATGTGTCTGCACTGTAGAGAGGGAAGCAGATTGTTACAAACTCATTGCAAAACCCACTAACACCATGGACAAAAAAAGTATTTTCTTTCTTCCTGAGGGATTCTATCAGAAATATGGTGAATCTGAAGACTGATGAACTTTCTTAATATGCTTCTACTCATTCTCTTCAATGATCTCATTTCCTCCAAATTTTTAGAAAAGTTGACCATGGGAAAAAAGACTAATTCAAAACAACTTTTGTAATGAATTAGATTTCTGAATTGAGCTGGGGTTAAATGGTAAACTGATTTTCAGCTAACTGCTTCTCATGGAGTTCATTCCTTTGAATGCATGGCTGCAAATCTGCTTGCTCACACTGCTGTTTCCTAGGCTGGAGTGACTATTAAGTTTTGTAATTAGTGGAATGTAATTATTTCCCGTAATGGGCTGTAAATTCACATTATGCAATAAATCATTCTTATGTACACTTAAGGATCCATTACTCTTCTTAGCAACTGAATAGCATATTTACTAAGCACGGAAATGTTCAGCTGGAGTGCCTTGTAGGTTATTGGGAAAGTATTAGTTGTTCCCAAATGAACCCTCTTTGGTGAGGGAAAGTGGTTAGCAGCAGGAAAATTGTGGTTCTACCACTGAGGTTAGAAATAAGTCTTGCAAACCTGATTCAGCAGGGCACTAAAAAAAATATTTGCATATCAGTTCCACTGGGACCATTTATTGTCCTCATTAAGGCTATTAAGCGCTTTCTTAAATCTTCTTCTGAAATAATAGCCAGGGAGAGAGAACTGCTGTTATGACTAAAGATTTTTCAGCCAGGACAAGAGTGAGAGAGCAGCAGAATCCATGGAACAGCTAAATCCAAGCCAGAGCAGCCCTAAGCCTTGCATGTGCCTAACAAATATTGTACCTTGGAAAGGTAAAAATAAACTTTAAAAGGCTGGTGGGTATTCTCAGTAGAGAAAAAGAGTAAAGCTTATTATAATATTGTACTGAGCTGAAGATTCTGCACTAATGTGGCCTTTAAATTGGATCTTCCTTGGAGTTACACTATTTGTCACTTCTTAGTCAATGAGAGGAAGTAGAAGCTCAGAACATCTTTGAGCACTGCCGTCAAGAACTGAGATTGCAGGAAAAGGGAATTTGTTCAATAGAGAAAAAATAAAGATTCAGCACAAAGTTTGTAATCTGTGTTGTCACACTGTTGGCAGAATCCAGATTCTTTCATATACTAACGTGATATTCATATAGCATGCATGTACACATGTGCCTCCACTATCCTAATATGGTTCAGGAGGGATAAATCAGTCCAAAGATACTTGGCACCTCAGCAAACTTAAGTTTTAACTCTAAAAAGGCAAGCATCATCCTTCACAAGATGGAGGATTTCAGTATAAAAAGCCTTCCTTGCATTTTTCCTGTAGTACTTTTGTTGTAACCTTTCCCCTCTCCAAAACCGATCTTATCCCACCTATCTCTTTACTTGCCATCAGTAGTGAAAGTAAAACTTTAAGGAGGGTCAGAATCCCTTTTCCTTGTTGCCGTCACCACTAAACCCTCCTTTACTGTGATCCTGTTGCCAGCAGGACTGGCACAGGCAGGAAGCCCTTCTATCACATTTACAAGACACACATAAGATACATGTTAATTCCAAAATTATAAAGCTAAAACAGGAAAAAAGAAATCCCCATGTGCATCTGAACCATTCACAGTCAGTGTTGTCCAGATGTCTAAAATGTGCAGGCTGTAAGGATATCCTAATGTCCTTCTAACCCAAAATAGAGTGTTAATGATTGATTTAACAGAAAAAAGAAAAAAAAAAAAAGAAAAAAAAAAAAAAAAAAAAGAAAAAAAAAAAAAAGAGAAAAAGGCTAATCCAAGAGATAGCAGCAATGAACTAGATTCCAATAAAGGGAATATGAGAATGAGCTTAACAGATTTTCTACAGTGTAAACCTTGGAGGAATCAGTTTGTGGCCAGCAAAGATCAGCTCTGCTTGTCCGAGCCCAATCCTTCGCATGTGATTAACAAAGGTGACAGGAAGCTGCTCCAGGGGACTGCCACAGTGATAGATGGATGGTTTTAGACATTCTTTGCTTCTACTGTGGCTAAACCCCAGATCCTACTGCTGTCCATGAATTTAGTGTGTCCCCACTGGGCACTGCCAGATCCCATCAGCTTTGTTCCTGTACCTTGGGGAAATTTCTGTCCAAACAAACAAACAGATTTTTGCTCCCCAGAGGCTCCCCTGGTGCAGCTGAATAACCCAACACAGTTATTCCAACTAAAGAAAGAGCTGTGCTAGACCAGGGCAAAAATTAAACAGTCAGAATGCTCTCCTAACTCAGAGTACACACCACCCAAAGCACACACTGGTCAGGCTGCAGAGAAGGCTGCCTGGCAGTTCTGGACCTTTTCATAGGGACTAGTCAGTGAAAGGCCACTTTTTGGGGGTTTTTACACATTCTTCAGCAGTGGTAGGACAACAGTATGTGGTTACTGAACACAGGACCAGAGAGCTTCATGTTTTTCAAGAACAGACCCTGGCATCAATCTGATGATGAGCAAGCAGTGCATATTAAAGGTCACAGAGCTGTTCTGGCTGTTCAAGAACAGTCTCCCCAAGGTTTTAAGGACAAGCTGCTGTGAGGAACTTTCTATCACTGCTCTGAGTCTGGTTTTAGCTCTGCTGCCTCTTCCAGCCAAGGCTGTAACCATTAAAAACTCCCCTTCAGTCCTATTAGGACACAAGAATTCAGCAAGAAGCCTTTGCAACCTTCACAATATCTTTTTGACCAGTAGCAGGACCATCAATCTGCTTGTTGTCTTCATACACAGAAGGAAGAATCTGGAACAGAGCCAGGGAGTTGCAAATAAATACCTTTTTAATTATTTCTTTACTATATTTGCTGGCTTTCAAAAGGGGCAAAGAAGAAATTAAGCACAGCAAAAAAGAAAATTGCTTTTCAGAAGCTGAATGTGTCATTTACTCAACTAAATATGAAAAGTGGCTTTATGTATCACTTCCTCTGACTACTTTATAACCCTGTAAAATGCCATTCAAATGTAAGGTACATCTGAGATACTTATGTTCAGTAAAAGGGTCAATTAGAATCTGTTATGGTAACAAACTCTTTTTCGTTAATTGCTTATCTGCTTACAATGCAAACCTTTCTCAAGGACTTCTGTTTCTATGTAATATTTTACAATATTGATAATTATATCTAGTTTTTAGATGAATGAAACCATATTTCTTCCCTGTTCAGAGTCCATTCGGAAAGATTTGTTTCCAGGGTTATGGAATTGCCCATAAACCGGATACTAACAAGAAAATTAACACTGTCCCACATAAAACCAAGAGAGTATCCTAATAAAAAGCTCTTCCAATTTCAATATCTTTCTGTTACGTGTACTTTTTTGTCCCACAAAAGCTTTCAAAGATAAAACAACTAATTTTCATTCTTTTAATCTTTTCCCTCTTGCATTCTGTCCTGGAAAATTTCTCACTTTGGACTTCACTTCATATCCTTTTCTCCCTGCTTTTACTTTTCATTGCTCATTTATTTCTTGGCAATCTTCCACTCTCTAGGGTATATCTAATGATTATTTAGGTCCCCAAACCAAACTGTAAAACATCTTCTGAAGGCAACACCTGAGTAAACATCTTTTATGGGACATGGTAAGGGCATATAAATGATCCTTTTTTAAAAGAAATATTATTTCTTCAATGATAAAATCTACATTTCTCCAAAATAATTTCTGTAAAACCTGCTAAATTAAATGTATTGAAGGTAATATGAACCTCAGGGCTGCTCTGTCTTACAGTTCAAATCTTCCTATCTTACAATTAGCCAAGTTAGAAGCCTTACAGAAAACTCATCCAAATAAGTAAAGTAAATCATGCCAAAAATCTGCTCAGGACTGCTGAAGACAGTGGTTAACTCAATGGAACACACCCTTGAAAGAAATTCAATTTAGAAAGAGAACTGTCTCTACAGACCATCACAAGGATATAAAGAGTATTTTACATTGCAGCCTAGAGACTCAGATTTCTTTTTAATGCAATTAATTACCAATCACCTTCTTATGACTACATTTATGTTCCCATATAATAAACAGGGCTATGCCAAACAGGTGGCTCTTTGTATTCATTATTTTTAGCAATTGATTTTCCCAATTATCACAGATTATGACAGAGTATCTTGAACTGGAAGGGATCCAAAAGGTTTATCAAGTCCAACTCCTAAGCACATGGCAGGAAAAGGCCTTAGGATGGCCAAGTTTTTAGCCAAGTAAATGTTAGATATTAAAAATATGAAAAGGAAATCAACAGTCAATTTTTAGTCAGTCTAAGCTGTACATTTCACAATGAATGGAAAGGGGGAAGCATGGAGGAAAAACTTTTATGTAGCAAAAGATGACAAATTAGTACAGCTCTGTGTCAAAGTCACATTTAGTACAAGATAAAATGAACAGGTTCAAAGGCAAACCATAAATCAAGCTTATGAAAGGAGAGTGAGGAATTTGCACACAAATGAAATCTCTTGACAGCACAGTCAGTGTGGATCACTCCACAAGCTCAAAATAAATAAGAATAAATCAGAAACAAACAAAAATTAGTGTTAGAAACACATACTCAAGAAAACAGTGAGTGGGAAGATACGCTCTAACTTGATACAGAAGCAATCCTGCTTGAAATGAAAACAAGAGGAATATTTATAGAAGTGTGACAGGACAGTGGAACTTATTTAGAAATCTCACAAAATTCTTATTGATTTTAAGCATTTATATTTGGAAAGATTATGGCTAATACTCTCACATGCTTTGAGGTGTCCTTAATTAACCAAATACAGATAAAGGTAATGACTCTTCTTTGTAACAGATCTTTAAAACATTTTAATGAAAGCAGAGCAGAAGGAACATGCTCCTGACTCTCCCTTGGAATGCAGAAAAAAATCCATTGTAAAATTCAAGTACAACACTAGTTCAAGCCATTAGAAGTTGAAAGAATTTTGATAAAATATATGATGGACTTTGCTTTATTCAAAAGTGTTCACACAGTGCTCCAGTCTGCCGTCTTGGGCTTTCAGATAAAGAGTTGCTGGGAATGCAGACACTGTGTTCAACTGGGATATTCTGCAAATGTGTTTTGAATTTAATCCCAGAAAAGTCTAGGGAGAGGCCCTCACAGATCTCAGAACAGGGAGGACCTTTAAATAAACTAAATGCATATCTTGCCAAAATTTTTTATTCTGGAGCTGTTCATTAAAGTAGTGAAAGAAAAGTAAAGTTCCTTTCCTACTAAAGAAAGCTGCAAAGATTTTATGAATTAAGTATAAACATTGGGGAAAATATTTCTGATTCCTACAGCAAATAGGAATGTGGCTTCAGTCCCACTATTTCTACCTGATTTATGTATTTCCAATTCCAGTGAAGTGAGATATTAGCAGAAGGGATCATTTACAGGAAAGATTTCCACACTTATTTCAATTGAGAATTCTGTCCCCTTGGAGTCTTATTAGCACATTGTGACTCTTTTGAAGAAGAGAATGGATTTTCAGTATTTAATGATTGTAGACTAGAATAAAATTGAAGGTTCCCTCCTTGGATATGTTTTCTTTACAGTTGTAGGACAACATTTCAGGTGGTATCAAAAGGTAGCAAGAATGAAGTAGTGAAACCAAGATTGCCTGGGAGAAGCACAACAACTCAGAGAGAAAATATTAGAGTTTAATAGTTCAAACAGCTCAAAAAACCAGTGACAGGCTGATCTAGGTACAGTTGTTAAAATGCCTTTATTCAGGTTCTCATTAAGTGACTAATTTAAAACAACTGTGGGAAGTTCTGAGTGAAATTAGAGAAAAAAAAATGACTGTCAGACCAAAAATATGACTGTCACAGAGAAATGGAATTTTATAGCTTGTAATGTAAATGTATCTAGACAAGGATATTATCTCTAAAATTAAAAATCTGGCATCACAATTCTTTTAATGAGTAAATAAAAACCCTCTCCAGAAAACAACATTAATGAATGTTCAAACGACTTTCAGTATTAGGTTTTCAGTGCCATATAAATAAATATGATGTAAAGCATTTCTGATGGGACAGATATATGCGTGTCCTTAATCTTCAGTATAAATTTGACAAGTCTGTCAAAGCAGAAAGAAAAGTGTAAATACTGTGCGCTGTTTTTTAATAACCAAGCTCATTTTAATAATAATTGAGCCTGTGCCTGAAGATCAAAACAGAATTTGATGTGTTCTGGGTTTTTTTTTTCTTTATGAAATGCAGGCAACCTGAAGAAAGAGAGAGTCTGGACTAAATTTATAACACAAAATGCCTTTTTGATCTGTTATGCTGCAGAAATTTTTCAAGAACGGGAAGAAAAGCAGATATAGATGTCAAAGGTTAGGAGTGAGCAATCTCAAGCAGTCATTGACTTTCAGATCCAGGCCACCATCATCTTGATATTCCGACTTTCCTTTGTTGGGTTGTCTATGAGCCCTTCACAGTTTTATTCATTGCTTCCCCTGTGCTCTCTGATTTTATTCTGGTGTTTTATGTTTCAGGTAAAAAAAGGGCCTCTGTATAAAACCTCTCCTAAGACTGGAGCACATTCACAGAGGGATGTGAAGGAGCACTTGGAGAGGAGAGAATTTTTGCAGTATGGCTTTTGCATGAAGAAAAGAGGCAAAATTCTTGAGTAATAAAACCAGATAAATCGTATAGCCTTTCTGAAGTGATTTTGAACTAGAGGAAATCATAGGTTTTTACAGAGATGGAGAAAAACTAATGTATCACCAGAGAGCAACTGGTGATGAGCCATTGATTTCAATACAGTAAAAATGATCAATTGAGGACAAGGCTGAAACCCTCCCAAAGCCCTGAAAACGAGCTGAGACAGTGAACCTTGGCAGAGCCTGTCCATCCGAATTAACACCAGGATGTTTTATGCTTGAACTCAGCCAAGACATCCACTCTGTCATCAGTGATCCCCTCGCGGTGCAGAGCAAACCCAGCACTCCACAAACAGCTGCTGGTGTTAAAGTTGTTCTTTGCACAGTGCCAGAGGCACATTTCCCTCAGACGTGTCAGATGCTGCAGCTCAATTAAGTTTTCTGGTGGGCTCAGCAGCTGCAGAGAGGGACAGGTTTTCAGGAGCGTGTCATTCCCATTCAGACTATAAAATAAGTGACTTGACACTTGAATCGAGCTTTTCCTTGTGCTAAAAGATTTGCAACCCTTGCAACACTAGTGGATTTATAAAAATTTGCAAATTGTGGCTAGAGGAACTTTTTCCAAGTTTTGCAGCGTGTGGGAATAGGATTCTGTTTATCTCTACATGGTCCAAATGAAGACATCTGTATTTGAATATTTCATCCTTATTTTCCTATATAGAGAATATAAATACCCCTTTCTCAGTGGGGAGAAATCAGTGCTTATAAGACATGATTCATTTCATCTTGAAGCAGAAAATGATCAGGAAAATCACTTTCTAAAAATGTTTGTTTCTGCCCATTCATTGTAGAGGAAGTCTATGGGGAAAAGATCATTATATTTTATATACATACAATTATTATGATTTTTAATATATTATATATATTATAATATTATATATTAGATAAATTATATTATACATATATATACACACAGATATATATAGATATATACATATATACATATATCTATATATATCTGTGTGTATATATATGAATACTCATATACTGTGCTGAACTCAGCTTCAGTGGTTAGAGTTATTTTAAAAGTGATTTAATGATTTACACACCTCATTTTAAAGTGATTCTGTTACATTTAAAGCCATAAATAAGACATTAATCTATAAACATTTTTTTCTCCGAATTTCAGCACATAGAATATGAGCTCAATGTTAGAGGTTTTTTATCTCGTTGAAGAAAACAAAACCAAAATTGTAGCTGTCCTGTACATTCAATGACATTATAATTATATTTTCTGAAGAATGCTTTCCATTCTTTTTGTTCCTAAATTGGGGAACATTGTTAGAAGGAACCTAAACATGGACACACAAGTTCACACACAGCATTTAGAAAACTGCAAGCCAGAGTTAAAATTAAAAATGAACACATCAACATAGAAATGTGTGTTCTCAGACACAGATATATTAGTTATCCAATAAGAGGACATAAATAAGGACCAGGATTTGGGGAAAAGATCGATTTTTCTAGTAGTCCCACAGGACAAACTGCAGCAAAGACACAACTTCAATCCATCAAGGAGAAGACAGTTACAGCCTGTCATCAGCTGCAAAGGAAAGAGACCTTTAAAACTGAAGAGGAAACTAAATCTTGATTTTATTTAAAGCCTGTGTTCACAATGGGCAAATCCTGAGGTGCTGGTACTGGACTCAGCCCTTTATACTTGGCCATATTCTAATGATAAAAAACCCCCTGTGGGCAGAAGTGTGTTTGTCTCAGGAGTATATTGATACTTTTTTGCTCATTTTGTGTCTTCCAGCTGTCAAAATATTGCACAACCAGTAAAATTCTGTGCCATCAGACACATCTCATGTATTTAGAGGTGTGTGTGGTACAAAAAAATGCCAGTGGTTGGAGCACAGGGGTGTTTTCAGAGGTGCTTTTGGTCTCCATGCTGGCATCCCTCTAAAACTCACTTTTCCCTTTGTTTTATTCACACTTGGCTTTTTCTGTACTCTTGAAAACAAACTAAATGCCAACAAGTGTTTTGGGCAGGTGAGTGGTTATCAGCTGTTACAATATCTCATTTGTAAAACATTAAACCAGAGCTGCCTTTTTACCCATAGCTGGCTCAGATGGATGAGATAGAGCCTGTCCCTGGTGGCTTTTAATGCCCATGATGGGCCCTATCTGCCTTTCCCTACACAAACCAGCTCTGAAAGGTGAGAGGCACCTGGAGACAGCACTCAGAGCAGCAATACACCCATGGGGAAAAGCTGAGATTGATTATTTTCATCAGGACCAGCGGTTTAGCATTTACACAGTTTTGCTTGTATTGCAACCCTATCCATGCACAGGATGTTTACGGTGATTATAATGGACATTTCTCATCTCTGTTTGCAGAACATGCTGATGGCTGTTTATTTTTCTTGAGACTCAGCTGTTATTTCCCCTCTCCTATGGAATGACAATGATGCTATTTTAAGCAAAAGCTGATCCTCGTAGTCAAAAGATTCATTTCACTGAGGCCCACAATCCATTCCTGCTCTGAGCACACTTGCTAACTCGAGGCTTTTGGAAAGACAGAATATTTCTTACAAAGGATTCAGGGCAAGGTTGATTGGAAAATTCTGCCAGCAAGACAAAACTTTGTCCTACTCCCCCCTTGAGCAGCACCTCTCCTCAAAGCCAGAAGCCTGATAATCTCTGAATTTTAGGGCAACATAGTTTGCAACCATTTTACCTCTAACTCCTCCACACTCCCAGTATTCTCCAAATATTTGTATTTCCCCTTCCAGAGGATATTTTAAAGACATGAATATATTTTACAGCTGCATAAATAAAATGCTGCTACTGAAGTCTGGGTCTACTCTTCTCTTTCTAGGACAGGGAACCATATTTTATTTTTTCAGCTGAACATACCAGCAGGTACCACAGGGCTAAAGACATCAATTTCAGCCCTCCTTATTGAACCTCCAAGGAAAACTTGTACTCCATCTACCAAGCAGGAGGCCAGGCTGTGTGCAAGTACTGAAGGTGCTGCTCTCAGCCTGATACCCTTTTCAATCCATGGCTGGCTGTAAATAGGATTCTGCTGCAGGTACAGCAGAGCTGTGAAGCACAGAGGATCTGCCCTGCTGTGCTTTTGTGTGACTTCATTTCTCTTCTTTTCAGAGAGAAAACCAATCGATCATACGAGGCAGTGGAGTGGAACTCCCAGTCTCTCTCACTGAAGACTCAGAGGTACAAGAAAGCTTCCCTTCTTTTTCATGTGGATGAAGGAATGGTAAAAATTATTGTGTGTGTGTGCACCTGACCACAGACACAAACCTCAGTGCACCAGAGCCTTTTTGGATAGAAGAGCAGGGGCTGCACCTTTAAAAGAAGATGCTGTCTGAACTCAGAAGCCACTGGCAGTGACATCTCCACAGAAGAGAGTAAATCTATAATGTGTTTAACAAGTTGTATGTTTTCCCATAGCTCCTGAGCACAGCCCACGCTTCCACCAGAGCAATCACTCTGCTGAACATCCTTCTACCTCCCAAGTCATGCTTAAATCAACGGCTTTTTGTGGAAATGCAGCAGAATGATGTAT